>NC_142186.1:21165000-21465000 GCF_026936395.1 Plectropomus leopardus
TGTCATTGATTTGTCAACTTGACCAGGGCATTAAGGTGAACAAGATGGTAGCAAAATAGACTCTGAAGAGGAGAAGTGATTAGAAGGACTTTGCTGTCCCATCAACAAGTTTACAATCCCCAAAATTAAAGTCAGAAGCCATTTTATCTGTTTATGTAGGATGGGTGTGAAGAAAACCGTTAACCTTGCTCACTTTAGCCCATAACGTCAATTGGCATCTCCTCCAATTAGTGGTAGGTCAAACCGTGATAATAGTGGGTTACATAATTAGAGTGGGCACCTCCCTGTCACCGCTGGCACATGGAGGCATTGTGGGGGAGCAGTCACATGAAGCAGGCATGTAGAATCCACAAGACCCAGGTTCCTGGAAACCTCAATTAACCTAAATGATTAGCTGTAGCCACGTAGCGCACCTCTCCAGCTTGACATTTCTCATCCAAGCTAATATTAGCATAGTGACTTCATTCTATCCCGTTGTACTTCATCACTGTCCTTTTACCAGGAGGTCTTTCTTGTCTTATTGACCGAAAATGACAATGTTTGGAGTATCAGAGCCTCCTTTTTTCCATTTAGCACAGAAGTGCTGATGCTAATTTGGTGGTTGCATAATGAGTTTTACATGTATTTGATTAATAGGGTGCAGGGTGGCAGTGCAGCAACAGAGGCTATTGCGGTATTTGGTTTAACTTCACCTTATGTTAAATACTAATTGATTCCAATGCATTTTTAATCACTTACTAATTGGCGATTACACTTTTAAAACATGCCCTGTTGCTGCTCTGGCAGAATCTCCGGGTTGTTGAGTGTGAAGATGGAGTTTAAAGGGCATAGTCTTCTTAGCATCCACAACTAAATGTCACAGTTGTCTGTTAATGTGTCAGCCAAATCAAACATGCACAGTGGTCGAGGGGTGCTAAGTGACAGGTGACCTTGGTGGCGTGATGGAAGACTGGGCTGGTATTTGAGCCCTCTGATCTTCGAGTGGGAAACCCTGTCTGGTCCTGTCTAGAGATGTATGCCCAACCAATTAGACATGAAATGGCAGTGACACTCACTCCCCACTTATCAAAACAGTCTTCAAGTGTGTTCATGAATTCAAATGAAATATGCCTCTTTGCTTCAAACATGCAGACAGGGACATGCAAAATCCAGTCTGTATTATTTGTATCTAGGTCAACATTTATAACGATTGTTGCAGAGGTCAAAAAAGGTTCTATTTCAAGTATTACCCTTTTAAGACATACACCCTTACACAAAAAATCTGCCTTAGCCTCTATTACCCATCTTCTCACCTTGTCAGGTTTGCATAATATCCAGAAAAACTCTATCTATTCTTTCATTATTTTCTATTCTTCCCTAACCCCTAGTTACCCCATCTTGGACAGCCATTGGATGACTCACAGAGGGCCCAGACACCTGGTTGGGTCGTCTGCGAGGCATCTGACCTCCACTACACACACCTGCCCCCCTCTTACATCTATTACTGGGCCCCACAGTGTTCCATAATGTTCTGAGTAGTCAAGCATATAAATAAAGGTGAAGCAAAATGACTGCCTCTGTCTTGACAGAAGTGCTGAACCACAAAGAACACCTTGAAGGGCATGTTAACTGTCAATAGAGTTCTGTGTAAGCCCCTTCAATTAACATAAAACTTAACAGCTCCCCAGTTAGCCGCTATATAACCCTGGCGCTGTCTCCCCTCACCCATTCGCCATTTTACCCCATGTTGGCTGCCGACTTGCAGTCTAGCCGTCGAAGAGGCAGTAAACAACATCTCACCATGTACTTGCACAGAGGCGGTTACAAACACGCATACGCATAATGATATTCTACACACACACACATGCACACACGCACTCACATTCAGTCTCACATTCACACACAAGAAATTCAAACACACACTGGTGAAGCTTCCGCAAATTACAAACCCAAAGAGGCTGCGCTCACATTTTGTACACACATACACACACACACACAAGAATGCACACGCACACACAAATTTGAAAAATCCCATTTACTGTGATGCTACGTGACTGAACTTTGCCAGCGTAGCGTAGCTTACCCCTCTCTCCCAGGCCCATGGTAATGCTGCATGAGATTTGTGATGCAGTGGGGAGATGCATATGGAAGGCCTGCGCTCAGATCTCTCGGTCATGCACCCCATTAGGTCCTGCTGTTGATGCTGTTGCTATCAAAGCTGAAGTAAACTGCTCAGCAGTCGGCTGTATGCCTAAGCACAGAGACGGAGACAGGCTAGCGATCACACTATACTGCCAGGATAGGCCTATCTATCTTGTAATTAGGATGTGTGAGTAGGCTACAGGGAGGTAACTTAAGGCTCACAAACAGCAAAGCGTTCTCATGTAAGATCTGCCTGATTTGGGGTTGACAGTGTGCTGCAAAGTGTACCTCTGCTGTGCACATACATAGCATGATATGCTGGGTGATTTTAAACTAATGGCACATTCCTTATAGGATTTCAACTACAGTGAAGAATTTCATCATGCAGATTCTCAGACTTTGCAGAATCAAAACCAATCTAAAGAGGATAAATTGCCCCCAAGACAAACAGAATGATGAAAATGCCCAGATTGAATGGGCTGAAAGATTCAACCCTCTATGTGTTGAATAGCCCCTAATGTGTTTGGGTTTTGAGATAACATGCAGTAAATACCCGCATTCTTCTACTCATCACAAAAAATCCAATGGCAGCTTTCACATTTGCTTCCCATCACTGGTGATTCCTGGGGAGGCGTTATTTGTGCAGCACACAACAGTGCTGCTCTGTTGTAATTGTCTAGGTTTTGCAAAGGGCCACTCATCTTTCATTCCCCTGCCAACACACATGCATATTCGTGGAGGTGAAACTAACATGCTTAGTTGTTGTTTTCCTGCTTTACCATTCTTCAGGGAGACTTAGTTCTGGTGTGGATTTGCTCCCAGCATGCCGGCAGCAATGTGCCTGTGTCTCTGGGAGAGGGATGGCATCAGCTGGCATCGGATGGCAGCAATTCAAACCATGGTTCCTTTTTCTGTGGGCGCTCCTGTTCAGCAAAGTAGATTGCTGGGGGAGGATGCTATCTACCTTCCTTTCCTTTATTTCTTCTTCCTTTTTTGATTTGATTTAATTCCATTCTTTACCCCCACCCTGTGTCTGCGCCTCATCCCCGCACAAACAGCGTTCTGCTGGCTGCACTCAGGGATGGCCGATGAGATGGTTTCTCTTCAGCGAACTAGGCTGCTCGCATTAGAGAATGAGCGATGGATATAGAGAAGTGAGGTTGGATAAAGAAAGAAAACACAAGTCTGTGTAAAACACAAAAACATCGGGCTGAAATGTTATCAAAGACTAGAAGTGAAAAGGAGATGTGAAAGAGGATAGCAGAGACAGCACAGTTAAAAGAGACCAAGAGGTGTCTGTGAGTGACAAAAGGTTGCTCATCCTATTGCCACCCCGGCCTTATCCCTTTAGTGTAACGCGCTGGTTTTAGGTTTGCAGAAAGACTCCGGCGTGAAATTCTGCTAAGCATGGTTGGGAGCCGCAGAACATGGAACACGGATGAGCCGGGATTAGGGAGGCCCAAAGCCCTCCCTTCATCTGCGCCTTGCAGGGCGTCTGTGATCTGGATGGTGCTCAGTGGGCGACACATGCCTGTCAATGTCCACTAGCTGCACACACAACGACTCGAGGTCTTGCACGCAGTGACGTGGCCACACGCCACCTCCACAAATCCCCCACTCTCCCACAGTGCCGCTCATCTACAAACCTCAGTCCGCCAAGCTGCTCCCCCCATTTCCAATCCCCATCTTTATCTCCCCTCCTGCTCCCTCTCCACATGACTATGTGTTCTCACTGTGATCTCATCACGTCTCGGACCGCGCTAGGCCACTTAGCCAGATGTATGTGCCACTGGATGTGTCGTGTGTTTACAGGGGTTTGGATGTTTGCCTGTGTGGCCTTACATAGAATCATATAGCACGGTGCATGGGTGTGAATTTATTGTCTGAGCTAAGTCTTTGTGCTCCCATCTGTGTGCACTGATGACTGTGCGTGTCAAGGGCCCATATGCTGTCCTCCTGTCTCCTCTTTTTGTCCTGTCCTTAAGGCCGGCCATACTTGCACACGCTTTTCATCTGCAGTCAATACCTATTGAGCTGTTCATGAAAGGGAAATGACAGCTAGTTCATAACTTCCAAGGCTGATCGATAAGTACCTGCACCAGCTCAACTCATTCCTGAATCACTTCTCTCTCCAAGAACTCATCCCCCAGAAGCACCTTTTCAAGCACGGCATACCTGATTGAAAAGAAAGCCATAATTTATGTGGAAAATGTTTGATGTTAACACATTACTAGAAGCTGTGTAATATGTTCTCTAGGATTATGAATGACACAGTAAGTGCTTCAGTACAAAAGAAGCTGTTATTTATACTTGACCTTTTAGCAGGTGATACACAAGTGGTGCGCAGATGTTTGCCCCACAAAAAAATTCAATCCAATTAAGACTTTAAAGCATCTGCATACTTTGATTTGTATGGTGTAAATTTGTGCACAGGTTTTAAAGTGTCTGAGGGCACATTCATAAATATCATACAGTTGCGAGGGTGTGTGTTTGACTGGTGCATATATTTCTTCAGTAAGTGTGAAAGAAATGAAGGAACAACTGCACTTTGCATCGACTTATCAGCTGAACTCAGGTGAAGTCTTTGATCCCATAAATCCATGATGAGTCATGAAGGAAAAGATGTAGATGAAGGGGAGGCAGTTAAAAGGGATTTTTAAGTATTGAGTGAACAACTGAGATATTGATTCAAAACTACTAATACAAACTGAAACTAATATTTACTGTGTGTAGATATTGCGTGTGACTGCTTTTACAGGTGTTTTCACATGTTCTTTATATGCTTGACTCAGGAATGGTCGATAGGGCTTAGAAATTATTTTACAATATTTTTAGACTATATCACGATACACAATTTATATTTTGATATTCTAAACTAATGTAGACTACTAAAATAAGAATACAAAATAAAATGCATCATTAAAAAGTCTTGAAGGGCATTAAATTCATTAATCTAAAAATGAGGCTTCAGTTGGCATTAAAATGTCTTAAATCAATCTTAAAAATGTGAAGACATGAGAAGTAGGATATCAAGAATCTTTTTTTTGCAGGTGTTTCATCGTGAACCTCAAAATAAATGACAATATCTATTTTTTGAATAATTTGCTGAATGCCTCTTGAATTAATGTCACACAGATCAGGTTAGAGGAAACAATTTTTGTTTTTTTTCCTTTCAACTTTATATATAGTATATCATCTGACTTTTTAACTAAACCAAAAAAGTCATGCTTTATGTTACAAATAGCATTTGGGTAAAATTGTGCCTAACTCAGGGTAATTTGTGTCTGTTCATTAAAAACGTCTTTAAAAGTCTCAAATCTAACTTGTGTTAAACTACAAGAACCCGGATTCAATGCACTACAGTTGGATTAAAGTTAATGTAGCTACTTTCATATAAGTTAAATTAAGTAGTGTTAAAATGAGCTGAATCAAAGCGGAACCACTGGTGCTTTTATTTTGAAGCACCAGGCTCTTCTCAGGCTGAAAGTGTTCTCAGTGTTTTTCATGTGCACTTGAAGTTTCTGGTCAACAGTTGGATTTTAGCAGTTAGTAGACATTCCAACTGTTACTGTTAAACTTGGAGAGCTCTGTAGATCCAAAAACTGAATGGGTGGGTGTGTGCGTGTAATGCATCATGTTTGTGAGTCTTTATTTTTGTGTGTGTCTGTGAGAGCAAGAGAGCCAAAACACTGAAGTGAGTCTCATATGTTAATAAAATGACATAATATTTTATACTCGATGTTCGCGATATAGTAATTTTAAATATCCCATATAGAACAAGCCATGATACATCGAGTATATTCGATATATCGCCCAGTTTTGTTTTGTTTTTTTCTTTTTGCACAGATGCAGTCTGTTGTTTGTGTGTGTTGTTGTGCATCCCTGTATTTCTGCACTGCGCTTGTAAGTGGCCGATAATGGCCTGGCATCTCAGAGGTGAGGTGCAGTTTCAACAAAGCCTGCGGGCCTCAAAAACACGCACACTTGTCCCCTGAGTCCAGAGAAGACAGAGGAGTCTTTGAGGGCCAAACTAAGAAAGCTCAGGGCCCGGGAGCTAAGGAGTGGAAGAAAGACTAAGACAGGGGGAATAAATGATAAATATCTTTGCTTACTTTTTCAAACATGAGGAAAAAAAAAACCTGCCTCCCCTGCGGAGCTTTAAATGCTGAACTTTGTCTAGGTCCGGTTGCGACCAGCCAGCAGGCAGCTGTGGCTCCAACACTTCGCTCTGTATCTCTGTCTCTCTCTCCCTTTCTGATGCTTTCTCCCTCGACCTCCCGTTCAAAGCAAAGTTGGCTCCTTATTTATGTGCAAATTTGCTCTTAGGCCCTACGAGGGTGGCGCGCATGCTGAATCTCTCCTTTCTGGGCTTTAGCAGATTATCCCGCTGCTCCCTTTGGTCCCCGTCGCCCTAAGCCCAGCTGCCCCGACCTTTTGTCATTGAGACTTTCTCTTCTCGCCTTGGTGTCTTTCTTTACCTCTCTCCCCCCTTCCACCGTCACTCCGTACACTTCCCCCCATGCCGCAAGGCCTGAACTCCCCTATCCTGCTCTAGACGCCACAGCCGTCTCTCCCCCCCTCCTCCTCATCTTCCTCCCCCTCCCCTCCTCCTCCACCTTGTCCCTTGCCTCTCTCCTCCGTCTTCTGCCTCCCTCCTTCACTCCCTCTCAAAGGGCCATTATATCGCTCTCTTCATGGACAAAGGACCCTGGAGAGGGAGGGAGAGAGAGAGGGAACATGGCCGGTGCTTTGCTGCTCTCTCGTTCCTAATCGATGAAAGTGGCCCACGTGGAGCTCTGAAGGCTAATCAATACTCCTTTTTTCCGTTTTTTTTTTCCTCCCTATCTTTTTTCTTGACCGTCCGTTTTGTTGCTGACTCTGACAAAATGCGATGGCAGAACAGAATGAACAAGGGGTGAGAGGGGGGAGGATGTGTTTGGAGGGGACACCCCCTGATCACTTCTCTCTGGGGGTTCCAGAGGATTGGTATATATGTGTGTTTCTGTGTGTGTGTCAGTCTGTGCAGAACAAGTTTGTGTGTGTTTGTGAGGGAAGGGTGAGTTGCAGAACAGTGGGTGCTTGGAAAAGCACCGTGGACGAAAAATAGAGACTGAAATCAACAATGTGACCTCCTCCGACCCCATCTGTATCCCCACACCAGCCTCCTATCCCATCCCACCCGCCCAACACACATTTGCCCCTTTTTCTCTCTCCGTTGCCTCCCTGCCGGGTTAGGTTGCTGAGCAAACAGAAGGCAAAGAGTTGACTCTTTCTCTGCCTCAGCTCGCCGTATGGGCGCATGGAAGGATTTGGGAAGCCTCAGCCTGCTAAGCCACTTCATTGTATTCTTCTCCATCTTCTCTCTCTCACCTCTCCCCTCTCTCTCTGTCTTTTGCTGTTCTCACACTGTCTGCGTCTGGGCTCTGTCTAGTCCGCATAAATATAAAAGCAGTGTCGTCAGAGAAAGGCTACACATCTGTTTGACATTAAAAAGGCAGATTTTTTACAGTTTTATACACTAAAGATAGACAAATACTGTAGTTTGGTGTTGTAAGATAGTAAATATGGATGTAATTCTTTCACACAAAAAAAAAAAAAATTAAGAAGAAATTTAATTTGACAGAGATTAAAAACAGAAGCAGATTTTTTGAATACTCTTAATGCTTCGTTAGACATCGCACTTTCCGGACAAAAGATGAATTGAAGATGAAGTTAAAAAACGCCGAAAGACACACTGCAGGATTTTCTTAATTAGCAATATATCGACTCACAAAAGTAATTCCTCTCAATCATCACATATGCCCCTATGTGGAGGTGTAGTTTTCAGCAAAGAAAGTCCTCTTTATGTTTTTTCTTATTTTTTGTGTCCTGGACGTTTATGGCTGTGTACCCTCACAGTGCTCGGGTGAGGTTGAAGCTTTATGAAGGTAGCAGCCAGGTGTCAAACCATAAGCAGCAGGCATCCGAGAGACACAACGCTGAGAAGAATGAAAATATAACAAAGTGAAATGCCTAAGAAGCGTGAATCTGGGGTTGGCTTTTTACTCTCAGTGGTGAGTGTTTACAAACAGTAACCAGCAATCCTGCATACTTTCAGGGGGCATTATAGTGTTTTACATAAGTGCATTTTAACACATAGGACTATATCTTTGACCCTGAATTACTGACAAATTCCACTCCTGCTACAACCTACATCCCTTATCTTCAGGTCATTTAGACTGAAACATGTTATACAGTAAATGTTACAGTGCACAGAAGTGCACTGTAACATTTACTAAAAATTTACAGTTTTATTCATGAAAATTTCCAACCAACTTGTTTTCATAATAATTCTATTTTTTCATTTTTTAATTTTGTCTGTATTGGAGGTTTGAATTTAGAAGTTATTGCTGTTGTTGTGAAGTGTGTGTTGTTCATATACATAGGCTATATTGAAAACTGATCTGATCTGAGTGTGATTGTTGTTTAAGTTGAATTTCCTGTATTTTCAGGTTTTCTGTTTTCCTTAATTTCATTCTGATCACCGATGATTAACGCACACACATTTGTATACACACAAACCACACTGACAGTGCGAACAATACAGAATCAACTCAGTTTGTGACAGTATGTCTGGCAGCATGAGGCGCAATGACATAGGTGTTGCTCAATGCTGCAAAATAACCTTGATCCATCAATTACCAATTATTGTAATCAACTATTCAATTACTGTTGTCACAAAATAATTTTTTTTCATACACAATCATTTCTCTGCAGGGTTTTCATTCTTTTCCCTGTTTTCTAATTCACTGTCAATTGAGGTTTTAAATGAATTGGATGATTTGATTAAAATCAAATGAGGTAAAATGGATTTAGACAGAGGAAACATGTTTCCTCAGTCTAACTCTCTTTCAAACACACACACACACACACACTAACACACATACACATCACATATATAAGACTGCACCTCCAAGACCTGCCTCCCTCCTCATCGTTTCACACACACCTGTCTAACTGGATATTTAACAGCTTTTTCCCTTCCCTATCACCCTCCCAACACCAGCAGAGAGAAACAATTACGCTCAACTCTGCCACTGAAATGACAATGCGACATCCTCCTCACTTTACACCACCCGACTGTTAACCGTATGTGGTAATTACCTTTCTGCGGCATCTTCACAGTCACTTTATTAGTCTCCTAACAAGGCTTTTTAAAATATAAATAGCAACCAATGAAATGGCAATTAACCTTGCAAATAGGTATAAATGACTGTCCAGGAGAGAAGGATATTGGCAGGGACTGTCAGAGCGAGGGAGAAATAAGAGAGGAAGAGGGAGAGATGGGGATAAAGAGGGGGAAAAGGCAGAAAAAGATGCATGCAGGGGATGGTGGGAGATGATGCAGCCCATAGGCAAACTGCTCCCACGGGCCATTGTTTGTTGTGTCTGCGCTGGACCATTGTTTCGGTCCCTATTAACCTCTTGGCCCTCTGTGCGAGAGCGGGAAAGGATGGGCGGATTCAAAATGACAGACATCGCCTAGTGACATGGGAGGTGAGGAGTGGTTTTAACAGGGGCTTAGGGACAGTGGGGACCCTCGCTGTCTGGCTGAAGAAAGAGGGGGGTCTGTGTGTGTACGTGAGAGATGGAGAGAGTGTGTCTCTGCGTGTTTGGGTGTGAGGGGGGTACGTTTCGCTGTCCAGAAGGGGGAGGAGTTGGCCAGCCCAAGCCTAGTTATGTGTTCTCTGTAGCCGTGTACATCAGACAGACAGTTCTGATGCTTCTTCTGTCCCAAAGTCAGCTGACAAACTTGCAGTACTTCACTTTGCACAGTTTTATACTTGGCACAAAATTCAGTGTCCTTAAACTTGCTTGGCAAAATTGTTTGTATGTTACATTATGAGCATCTTGAACAATAACTCCTGTTGTAGTTCAACTTTCAACTCTGTTTCATCCCAACTTACTTAAGTACGGATATCAGCCCAATATTGCTTATTATTAAGTCCACATTTGATGAATTTTTACCTCTCAATTTAGTGAATGAAGTAGTGTGTATGTCAGGGTGTGGTTTAATGCAAGACACCATCAGTTTGCATTCTGTAAAAGACCTGTAATACATTTTTGCCTTTTTATTAACTGAAACAATTATATTTTCCATATTTCAACAAAGGCTTTTAGTTGCCTGAGCATAACCATGCCCTCACTATCGTCTATTCGTCATAGCCATGAGCGTTACATTACATTAAAGGAATACTTCACCCACAAAATGATTATTTGTTCATCAGTCACTCACCCCTTGCTAAGCTGAAATTGTGAAGAAAGTGTTTTTTTCGCATGCCACCTCAAAGAGTGATTAATACAAAAACAGGGGAAAATCTTGATGAATTAAAGTATACAAAAGCAAAACTTTATCAAAACATCTGTTTAAAAACTTTCATACGAATTGTCAGTATAATCCAAGACACATTTATACAGTTGTATGCTCAGTCCTTTACAAATGTATGTATTTTCACTAAATCCTTACAATTAAGAACTTCCTATAGGAGCAGCGAGCCTGGGTAGGCTCTTTTTGTTTCAACTCTGCTCAGTGGAATACACAAGCACAGTCCAAACACACACACATGCCCAGCCGTGCCACTTGTATGTGAAAGTCTTTAAATGCTTTTTTAAAAAGTTAAATGCCAACATTTGTTTGACCTCTTATAATATCTTCAAATTGCAAATACTTGCTTTGCCCACAGAATAATCATTTGTTTATCACTTTTTGAATAAATATCAGTTTTCTTGACTGGCAGTAGGGTTGTGGTTGTACACTGATTCTGTTATTTTTTATGCGTACTTACTTTGCTTCTTCATTGTTAATTTGCTTCTGTATAGTTCTATATGGTAATTCACTTAATCTGTTTTGTAATTTTCTAAGCTGTTTCTGTACCTCTTGTTTCTTATACTCTCGGTGCTCTTAAGTCTTGTAAAAGATGATAATCAATGAATGTTTTTCTGGTTTGTATGACAAGCTAGATCTTATATGATGTATTCCAGTGCCAGTTTTTGTCATAGGGTTTATGATAACACCAGCTTGGGCATTACTCAAAGTTTAGACTTTTAAACATGAGAAACTTCTCTATCAAAATCCCTCCTCACCTTCCCTGGCTCTTGTTAGTGACAACATACTGATGGCTTTTGTTCCTTGCAAAGCCACCTTTTCTTAATGAATAGATGTGGCGTTGCATGACACAGTTTGTCATATCTAGAAACCACTCGGAAAAACCTTTGTCGCTTTACATGGGGACACACCATTTTCTGCAAGCAAAGGATGCAATCTCTGCCTCCTCTCATGTGTCCAGGTATTACAGGATTCTGAGAGCAGGCGAGCTTACCCCTGTGAGCCTTACCTGTGCTCTAGTCAGGAGTGAAACGACAACTCTTTGCCACACATTGAGAGCCAGTGGGAGCAAGATGCTGGAGGAAGGTAGCCCTAAGAGGATGAACCGTGGGATTTAGAGTCCTGTGGGTAGGGCAGAATGCCAGATATTCTAGCTGAAAGTCCTGTGGATCAGATGAAGCTGTCAAGCAGGGCAGTAAGATGAGAGAGCCATGGGGAGAGGGAGCTTGGAGATGGAGGCCAGGCAGGGAAGCTCAGCGGATAGCAGAGACAGAGAGCTTAGGCTGAGGATCAGGGTTGTTTTACAGGAAACTGTCAAAGGTAAGGAGAGACGGGGAGCTGAGATAGCGTGTGACTAGAGAATCAATGAGGTGAAGTGAAATGAAAAGTTTAACACAAAATAATTCCCACAAAGATCACATTAAGAAACTAGGTTAAACTCAATTTTGGCTTGATTTATACTATGAACAGGGCACTTAAGTGTTACAGGAGACAACTGTGTGGAAACATTCGTGAAATCAGCTGCCACCCTAAAATGAAAACCATTTGAGTTAGAAGATATAAAGGGTCAGGCAGTGAGATTCTCAGAGTAGACTCGACAAGACATATGAGCAGTGTTTAACGTGTCGTAGTGTGTCTGGACTTCACTCGTCTGGGGAGCTTGGGAAAGTAGTGTTAAATTACGCAGAAGGAGATAGCGGGACCCTGTCAGGACATGGCGTGGCGTTGTGGAGAGTGCAGTGGATGGACGTGGCACTGGTTTGTGCCCCCCGGAGTGCCCTGTCAGGCCTCATGACCGCATTGTGCAACCACACACAGACCCCCTCTCTCACACTCACACACAATACAGGGCAGAGGAGAGATTAAAGGGCACATGAGGGAAAGGGAGCCGTGGAGTCTATCTGCATCCTTATTAACTTCTGGATTTTTGCACTCTTTAGACTGTTTTCCTTTCTGCTTTCTGCACTGTATTGTTTTCACTACTGTCCATCCTTGATGGAAATGATAAAAAAGGTATAAAAAATCAAAGTATCCAACACTTATATTAGAGTTTAGTGGTGGATGTGGTGAACAGAAGAGTAAAGTTTTGTTAAATTTCAGTGGTTTTTAGGGTTTTATTTTGTAACTCAGTAATACTTATACAGATATCAGTAAGATGGAGTTTTTATCAGCCACTGGGGACAGCAAAAGTAACTCAACCATATGCTCTGTGCTAACAAGTGAATCAGTTTTTACTATACTTGTGTTTGAGGATTATCTCTGATAAATCATAACAAACCAATAAAGTCTTTATAAGTCTGTCACCTTATTCAAACATGAATTACAACCATCTTGCAGCTGCCACCAAGTCCCACACTGGAAACTCCATATACAGCCCAACACTTAGCTTATCGATCAGCAAAGCATTGATCATACAGCCTGACAAACTGTTGCGCTACTCATTAAACCAGCAACAAGCATTAACATGCATTAACAGTGTCAGCTGTCTTAACCTAAAGCAGATACTTTCTTCACATTTACCTTTAGGCAAAAAGCATCCATCAACTTATTAAATCGCCGGCCTTTGATCAAATCTGATACAATTCCCATCAGGAACTAACTCTGGTTTATTTTCATTAATACTGTTATTTCTTTTTCAGTTGAGATTATTGTCTTAAAATGTTTGACTTGCTGAACATGATAGCAGTGCGTTAGCTGATCCAGTTAAAAAACTTAAAAAACAGGTCACTTTTTACACAAAGCCAACACCCATTGTGGTCTGTTCATGTCCAACTTTCAAGACTTGCCATTTGTTTGACACCTCTTCATAATATAGAGCAGGTAAGCGATGGAGCACGATTAAGTGTCCAGATATGTTACAAGATACAACAACATTCAGGGAGCCTATCAAGCCCTGAGGGAGCCTAAGCAACGGCCTGCTTTTGCTCTTAAAATAGGTTGGAGGTGCGCAAAACTTCACCAAAATAGAGCCATACTTACTTACTTGTTTGCATCAAGTCCTGTTAGCAGAAGCCGTCATGGACAGCAGAATTTTAAACTGAAAAGGCTACCAAGTTCATGTCGTCCTGATTATGTATATTGTTTATTTGCCCAGATTGTCAGACTGCATAATTCTTAAGTACTGCACAGTGGTGGGTTTACACCAGCAAATGAATGCATCACATCAGTCCTCATCGTCGCCATGTTTCTTCTCCCATTCCTAACAGCAACTTCCCTAAACATTCACTCTGTAAATGTATGTTAATTATGTAACTTTATGTTAAGGACCACCTTTATATAATATCATATAAACTGTTGTACATGTAACTGTTGTGTTGTGTGTGCATTTCTATAAGATATCATATAAATCATTGGATGAGGATATGTTGATTACATAGAAACAGAGTTTCTCTTATTTGATGACAACTGACTCCAGAACTGCATTTGAGGAAGGACAAACAGTTTACTGGTATTCAGTTTGAGCAGTCTGGATATTGTTCACTATTTCAGCTGCAACTCTGCTCACAAGTTAGATGTATTTATATTCCAAATATTGCCCAGACCTGCCGTGTGCATGAAAAGCCACTTTAAGTTCATTAAGGCTGCATAAGACATAATAGTGAACATTCTTTAAGAATTCCAAATCCCTTTTGCATTTTTCCAATTATGGACTCCACAGAAAGTGTTATCATACTCTATTGAGACATGTAATATGTACATGTCCTTGTACCTTTTCTGTTGTTCTCTATCCACTGATTCTGTCGAACCTCCTTTGTCTGCTTCAAGGTGCCACAGAATGTCATTCAACCCTCAACCTGACTCTATTGTGAGTATCTGGAGCTAAAACCTTGATGCGAGAAGTTGGTGCTTAGCTGACAGACATGGTCAGACCTTTCGGTTGGGATTGTAGCACACAGGTCAAACTCTTCATCTAGCCTGTGTGCAGCATGACTGTTAAATAAGGTGTTTATTGAAACGGCACACCAGTGGAACATCTCTTTGATGACTAGGGTGTGGAGCCAATTGCATTTTGGCATTCAGCATATTCTGCGACACTTCAGGGGTTACAAATCGGATTAATAAACGCTTAATTACTTTAAAAGGAAATTCCTCTGGCTTTAATCGAATATTAATCACTGCTTATCGTTGTCTTTTAGTCATACTTAATTACCATGCTTTTCCGCTTTTTGCCTCCTTTTTTTCTGGTTTGTGGGGTGTGCACAGATAATACAGTTAGTGTTCTGCATGGGTGAATCACTGCCTTTATTTCTAATATACTTGATTATCTTCTATATCCATCTATTTTTCACTCCATCAAAATCCCGTTTTGCGGTGGCCTTGAATGCATATTTCCTGCAATACTATGCATTAAAGCATTTTTTTTAAAATACAGGAAAATAGCATGGGGGAAAAATCTCTCATGTGAATGGACACACTGGATGCTCAGCTGTCGCACATGTAAAAGTGATGAGTTTTGAACACGATGAATCTAGCCTAAGTGCAGGTCAAGCTGAATGGTTAACATTTCTTGTTAACTTAGATTCACAGGGTAACGTTCACTCTCATTACCACTCCTCATCTATCACCTGTGGATATACAAAGAGATGGACATTTTTGCCAACCTATCACATGTGGAAGCTCAGGCATTTGTCTTCAGGGCACTGACTGACCACACGAACGAGGCTTCGCTGTGTCCAACCCGAATATCCCCTGACATGTCGCTCCGGCAGCCAGAGAGGATAATTCAACCTGATTGGCTAGCTCTGCTGGAAGGCATGATTCTGGCCTGTCCAGCACCGTACATCACTGTGGCCCAGGGGCATCGTGGGAAGAGGGGAGGAGCGTGTTTTCCCGGTCCAGTTAACACCGGTGACTTAGATGAAGGTCTATTGGTTAAAAAAATCAATATGACTTTTAGCGGGGGTGTCCACCCATACCAAAATCTTCTGGTTGTTCATTCAGGGATTTTTTTTTGGGTGTTCATGTTCGTGCTGTCTGGCCACTTTCTTCCATCTTGCTCTCTCACAGTTTTTCCACCCGAACTCATTACATGATCACACATATATATGTGCCAACAGTGTGCGCTCTAGCATGTGCTCCTCTTTTGTTTCTCGATTGTGACACAAAGTGCTATGGGCCAAACTGGGCAGCGCGAGGGATGCTTAGCCCGATTCTGTCTCTCTCAGTGCCCCCGGACGCCCTGCAGGCTTGAGAAGATGGCCTGGGAGACTTCGCCATGTGCCCTGTTTCCATCATATATGACCAGTCCACTTCATTAAGGCTGCAACGCTACAGTTCTCTCTCTGTAATTATAAAAAATATATCACTTAAATGCTGCATGGCTTTGCTAATGTTCTCCAATGTTTGAGCTCCAGTGAAGTTTTTTCTGAGCATCGCTATGAATTGCCAGTGGACCAGGAACCATGTTATTTCACTGACGCTCATATGATTTTGTTTTGCTCTCACTGTATTACTCTTTCAAATTGGGTTTTGTCTTTGGTGCACTGTTTGAGTATGAGTAATCCAACAAGCAAATTTAAGCAAAGTAATCTTCCTTATAGTGAAGAATTACCTGTGTTTTGTGTTTTTTTTGTAACGTCATGAAACTTCCTCTGTCTCTGATATCAGTAATAAAAGAAGAACTGGCATAGAGCGCAGCAGGAAAGTGATAAATGCACTACAGTTCCTATGCCACATCCTGGCGCGATGCATCCTGCGGGAGGTATCGCCAGCTGGTTCTCTTTCCTTCCTGCAGAGAGTATGAGTACCAATCTTAACCATAATGGCAGCAGCAAATTAGACTTTCTACAAATGAACTTCCCCCCTCTTTTCCTTTACCATATCATCTTCATGGCGGGGGGAGAGGGTGGTGGTTATGGTGGTGAGGGGAGATGTAGAGCGCAGCCGATTATCCCCTAATTAACGCTGATACCTCCCCCATGGACAATGTCCCATCTCATCAGTGGGCCGCCGCGTCTTAATGTTAGGTGCTAACTGCCTCCCTCGCATATGTCAGTCCTCGTTAAGGGACTATGCCATGCGGTAATGTCCTCCCGTTTAATGGCTTGTAAAAAGATGGTTAACACTCACTATTTGGCTTCCCTCCTTTTTTTTCTTCTTGCCTCCGCGGCTGGATGACAGATACAGTATGATGGAGCACTCTTTGGGGGAAGTTAATTGCAGGCAGAGAGTACCTTGGTGTTTGAAGTGGTAGCTGAGGGAAGGTAAATGATTGTCCCCTTGGCTATATGTTATAATGTTAAACCAGTCGTAGTCATGATTTGGTTACGGGTGACTTGTTATAGGGTGAATGTTGTTTGGCCAGCCACAGGCTAAATAGATATATGAGGGTTGAAATTATTAGTTGTCCATTATTTAATTATTCATCAGACCTGGCTGCTTCATTAATAAAATAGAGTTTTGCCACAGCTATTCCATAGTCATTAACAATGACCAATGACACACAAGTGAACACAGGTGAAACCTAATCAGCAACTCCCTATCTGGACAATTAAATGTTTTCCTTTTGAACTCCACTTCTGCATTCATTAACCAATAACCATGTCTTAGAAATCTATTACGCAGCATAACTTCACCCTGCCATTAGTCTGCAAGGCAGTAAAAGCAAGAAGTTAACTCTCTCTACTCAATATGCGTGTGTTTTCATTCAACAACAGTAAGAATTCTTCTAATGTCAAGAGCCGTGCTTCTTTTTTCTCTCCGCGCCTCCTCACCCACCCCGCGCTTTATCCCTCTTTCTCTCTCTCTCTCCATCTATGCATTCGTGTTGTATTATGAAAAAAGCAAACACGATTATTTTTGATTTCCCGTTTGCCTGAGCAGTACATTTGGCCCACCCCTCTCTCCCCCGACCCTCTTGATTGAGGGCTAATGAAAAAGCTGTCCTGAGCGTCGCTCCCTCCCTGTATCCATTAAGAATAATTAGACGGGAACAATTTTGATGCCTGTAACCTCGGCGAGTGTGGCTAATGGTGTTATAAATTGCTCCTTGTCCTGGGCCCTGCACGCATTGGCGCGCAGTGGTGGGGGCGAGACGCTTAATTCAAAAGCACTCTGTCAACAGCACTGATTTGTGTGGTTAATGAGAGCGTTTAAAACAACAGGCGCAGCTCATGCATCCTAATGCCGATGGCAGGAGCAGGTTCGATAAAGAGGCTTGTCCACCATAATTAGCCGCGACAAACGCCCAGGATTAAGAGACAGGGGCCGAACACAGTGTGCCCTCTTAAAATGGGCCCCGTTTGCTCTCACTCTCACTCTGCCTCTCTTTGACTGACTCTTTCCTAATATCCTGTCTTTAACGCCATGACTAACTGCATTGTTTCTATCATCTGTCTCTTTTCTTCACTGTAGCTTTTCTTCCTGTCTCTCAATATGTGCACTATATTTGTTTCAGAGTCTATGAAGACTCTCTGGGGCAGGGACTTCTGGTGGGTGGGGGTGTTCAGACCTTACCAGCAGGGACACATGTTCTCCTCACACTAAATCTAACATTTTCTCCCCCTGAGGAGTCAACCTATTTCTCCACTGATCTTCACTACAATTTTTTCCTCACTCTCTCCAGTGAACTGCTCTGTCTGTGTAGCCTCCACCTGTTCAGTCTCTCTTTTTTTCACCTCCCCCTTCATGTGTTGTTTCTAGACCATAAGCTTTTCTCCCTTTTCTGTTTTTTTTGTCCACTTTCTTTATCTCACCGACTAACTTTTACATGGTAAAAATGTCAGATGGCTATTTTCCTACAGGCTAGAGGCCTCAGGAGAGTCATAAAACTTTAGCAAATCTGTCACTGTGCTGAATCAAAGAATAAGACTGATATTCAGAGATAAGAACATGGATAAAGTGCATGTGTTAAATGAAAGTTTTAGAATGGCCAAACAAAAAGATGAGAGAAATTGAGGGACATAGATTGAAACAGATATAGAGATTGACACTGAAATCGAGGACTTTCATGGCAGTCGACCTGAAACAGTATAAAACGGTTAAAATGAGGGTAACTTCTATCCTTGCCAGTGCTGTGTGGTAAAGGAGCCTCTAATATGTTTTAATCAGCCCCGTTCTGCACAAGGTCTTCCAAAGGACTGTGTCTGTGTCTCTGTAATGGATGGAGAAGGAGAGAGTGACAAAGCCAGGCCCACTTTAAAAGGTGTTCAATTCCCCTGTAAATGCATGCTGACAAGATTAATTGAGCATTGCAAATGGTAAACTCTGAAACCCACACCTCAAAAAAACGGACACACATGCACGCAGACAAACACACATGCAGGTGTTGACACACTGATGCACGTACCCACACAAACAGGCGTAAACACACGCTCAAACGCTCATATATGCATACAGACACCTACATATTGTTTTCATAAACACACATTAGTCTGCACAAACCCACAAGTATGCACACCAGTGTGCTAGCTTGCACACACATGCATGCACTCACACGCCTGCTGGCCTCCCTCAGCCTACTTCCACGTGTCTTGCCCAACACAAATGACTTGATGGGCAGTTAAATGCAGGGGTCGGGGGTTAAATGAACACCGTTGTTTATGAGGATGCGGTGTGAATCCATTTGCATTCTAATATTCCCTCTATTCTGAAAGACACACACATGCACACACACACACAGGGCCCGTTACGGGCAAAAGGGAGGGTGTGAGAGGAGGGGAGATGACTGGTGGACGGCTTGTTTTAAAATCCCATTATCAAGTTATTTATGGAATTCATGGCCCGACAACCTCTGTGACCTTGTTTTGTTAAACATGAACCAGACACGATTCCAGCACGTGGTGCTGCCTATTAGCTTTTGTTTTCAATAGCCTTAAAATGTCAGCAACTTCAATCACCCCTTGGGCAGCTTTCCACTTGTGTGTTTTGGCCCTCATCGAATGGACACATGGTACACATACACAAACACAGTCTTGCACATTTAGACATACACATCCACAAGGACACGCAAGCATACGCACAATCATTCACACACATAGAATGCCTGCATGTAAACATACACACTTGCATGTAAATGTTGAATGGCAGACATCTACCACACACACAATCCAGAATGCATCTCTAAACACACATTCCCAGTCTAACTTTCCCAAAACCAAGGCACCCAGACAGGCATCAACCCATCCCAGACCAGACCCCATCGCTCCCTGTCTGTATTTGTGTTTGTTTGGAATTTAACCCAATCTTTATGGCTAGTCATGGGCTGACTGACACACGAGGATGAAATCCGTGCAAATCCAAACAACCTCTTTACCCTAATGCTCCTGGTTAAACATGGAAGGCCCATTCGTTTCCCTCCAGCTATCAGCACCACACATCAGTCCACGACCACTCATTACATATAAACAAACTGAAGGATTATTCAAAGATGCTGCCGTCCCTGTTACACGTGAGAGTCTCTGGTGGGAAATGGGGAGTAAGATGAAGTGGCTACTGGTTGACAAGGTTGGATGCAAAGACAGACTTCACTTTAAATGGTGAAAAGTATGTGTTGCTACGGTTCATCCATGTTTTTGGTGTGTTTATGTGTATACCTGTAGGTCTGAGCAATCACACATTAATATTCCCTTACTCTGTGACCTGCTTGTGAGTTGCCCTCCTCAGCTCTGCAGTATGTAGTGGTGGCATCATGAACACTTGAATATATCAATATATCAGAACACAAGAACACTGAGCTGTCAACCCACTCTGGGCACAGAGGAAACAGACTAGGCAACACATACAAATTCTTGGCACCAAGATTGTAGTGAGTTCTTGGACTGAAAATAGTTGAAAATACCAGTTCACCAGTGCAGCACTACACGTTGTGCTCTATGCCCTGTCCCCTGTCCCCTGATGGTTTACTGATTGGGCCTACTGGGCATGGGCCTAGAAAGGCCCAAAGTGTCAGAAGCCCCTCACGGCCTTCAGCTACAAGAAAATCACTCAAAGACACGTTTCGACCAGGGAGAGACTCAAAAAGACTACAAAGAGACACAAAACAGCTACAAATAGACCCAGCTGCAAAGAGACACAAAGACTCAAAACAACTGCGGAAAGGGGCAAAAACAATCACAAGGAGACACAAAATGACCACAAGGAGAAACAGAGCAGCTGCAGAAATGCAAAGTTACTGCAAAGAGACTGAAAATGACCACAGAGAGATGCGTAACGGCCACAAAGAAATGCAAAGCAACTGCATAGAAAGGGACACAAAATGATTACAAAACCACAGTGACAGTGAGATGCGTAGTGACCAGTTTGAGATGCAAAATGATAACAAAGAAATGACAAAAGCCTGTGTGTCTCGCTCTTGTGGAAGAGAGGTATTAGGACCTTCTGCATCTCTGAGGCCTATTGTCTCATAATCCGCCTGTGTCAACAAATGAATAAGCAAATAAATTAATAGAGCCCTAAGAATCAAAATGGAAAAACTATCTTACACTGAACAGGGAAATAGTGAAAACATAATCAAAACTTACTATTTACCACTCTTGACATTAAAAATCAAGACTCCTCCTACCTGTAGCTTTCTGATATAGCCACATTGTTGCAGTGTTTTAGCACTTGCACTGAAAGCACACGCTAGGCTTTCAGCAAAAATAGAAATACAAGAAACTGAATCTCTGGGAGGTTCTTAGTGCACAAAGTATTGTTAATTGTTTAATTTCAGACACGTCCACTTCAAATCCGTCATTTCTCAGGTTTCCTACTTAATGACATAATTCAGTGTGTAAATATATAGTGATTGTGCCTGTTTCAGTAAAGAACAGAGATAACAATCTGTAATAATCCTACAGTTGTACAATACTCCATCTTCTCATTTTTAGTATTTGCCCACAGAACTCTTGACAAACGCCACTGGCAAAGAGCAAGTATTTGAAGAGGGCAAAAGTAAAATCGAGCCACAGACTGCCCCCGTGTGTCTTACATTATTCAACGAGGCTCCAGCTGTGAGGCATAGAAGATTAAATCCCCCACATTCTAACATATGCCAACTAAAAGACTTTAGCACTGGTGTGGGCCAGTGCCACTAGGCAAAACTGACTGAAACAACAACAGTTAAGCAGCCCTCATGTACTTCATGATACTTTTTCTAACCCCTTTGAGAAGATCAAGCCTAAAACTGATTAACATTTAGTGATCAAATGTGGCAGCTATAGGTCTGCCACAGGCCAAACCTCACTACTCAAAGTCAATCCATTATATATTGGCTAAAAAATATAGTTAATGGTCTTAGAATTGAATACATTATCCTTGGGTTTGTTTGCAGCCGGCAACAGTAGCCACTGAACCAGCACATTAACAGCAGTTTGAATATTGATCGTAGTTTTTTCGCAGCCTCTCTCTAAGACTTAACACACACTGCTTTATTTTTTAGCAAAATGAAACACACCTTTATTGAAACACCACACAGATATTATATTAAAGAACAGATTTCACAACTGTGGACTAAAGTTTCTCTTTGAAGGAATGAGCAGATATATTCACAACTGCAGTAGCTGCTAAGTAAACAAAACAAGAATAATTGACTTTTAGATATTAAAACAATGTTTCCTCAAAAGAAATTTTTCATTTAATTTAAGGCATGTTCTTTTATGTAAGTTAGACTACAATTAAATTGCATTTCTTTTTTAAAATAATATTGAAATTTTTTTCAGTAACCAATTTTTTTGCACCAAAATATCACAAAAGAATATTTAATTGAATGAATTTACCCCATGTTGACAGCGTAAGCAACACAATCAGCAAATCACTAAAAGTCAATTAATTTCTTGCAAAGCTGAGTAAAAGAGAAACTCAGCTGATGTGTGGACAATCAACAAGCTTGTAAACATGGCTCAAGTATTCATCATCATCAGCTGTGGAGAGCTAATCAGTTTTCTGTGCTTCCTTGTGCCTCTATTGTCAGAGATTCGCTTCATTACTGATAGGTCTGTGTTTAAAGGCTGTAAGAATAAGAATAAACTTCAGACGATGCTTAGAGAAAGCTTGCATCCTCTGCAGAGGTTGATTGCGAGCTCTGACATAATTTTATTGATTTGTTTTTCCAATTAATGCAGCCTAATTAGCACTTGCTAATTTGATTTGTTGACTCAAGAGAAAGTAACTTAAGGTCAGGCTACAGCAGCTTACCAAGTCTCTTTGCAGCCTCAATGCACAGTTATTGTCTTACAAGTAAGTAGTAAGTTGCAATACAAAAAATATATATTAGATTTACTTTATAATGTATTTCTGGCTCTAGGTGTAAGCCTGGAGGAGATCACGTGATCGTTATCATGATTTTTTTTTGTGTGTGCTTGTGTTTGTGTGAGCGTGTGTATCTGTCTGCAGCTTATCTTACAAACTAACGGACTAATATGTTAGTTTGTAAGAAAACAGACCAGCTTCATTTTTTATGTGCAAATTTGTGACTGCTCAAGGATCTCTTGTGGTTGCAGTGATTCATAATTGTTGAAAAAACAGTCTTATTGACTGTTTTATCCCGTCACAGACTGTGGAGTTGTCACTTCTCTTCAGCCTAATGTTATCTAGAAAATTGGCCCAGTGAAAAACAAGAGGCCTTACCATCTGTTGCAGGCTTCATTGTGGCCCTTGGTGTGACTCAAAAAACTGACATCCATAGAAAAGTTTGGTCTCATTTTGAGCTGCAGCGTCTGCAGATCAACTCCATGCCTGATTGTAAGTCTGAGATGAATAACTCAGCCGTTTTTGTTATATTCGCTGCCGTCTGACTGTAACAGAACCAGGAGAGAGGATTACACCAGGTGTGCCTGCGCTGTGTTCTTGGTGCTGCGACGCAGTTTAGAAGCGGGCCATTTTCCCACCCAATTTGTAGACTTGGAGATTTTGTTTATGTGGACATTTTTACGATGATACTTGTGCATCTTCCCTAGCTTTTTGGCTGTTAGCTAAATAGTTCCTTTTTGTGTGTTCTAATTGTTTTCATTATTGTTATATTTGACTTTTTTGTGCCGTAGCATACAAAGTTAATACTGTTCAAAGTCAGGTTACAGATAACATGGATCACACATTTTTGCGTGTGTTTTAGTTATTAAAAACACATCCATCATCATAATTCCGGTGTTAATTGTATATTTCACATTCAGTACCTTTTAGCAAGAAAACACTATGTGTCTGGTAAGAAAAATGGGAATTGTTTTGTTTGTTGAGTTGCCACAGTTGGCTGAACAGCCACTTGGCAGATGTCTACACTCTACACTTTTTTAGTCTTATTTATCAGTTACCTTTAAGTTAACCATTCAGAGCTTGAGGCTTAATAGTTATTAGTGTATCCATCCTGTTTAAAGTATGAAGAGTCTTCCCGTCAGGCCAACCATCCGTCTATCCATCTGTCTCTTTTACGCCACTGTGAAGGTTTTTTATGTTGGTGCTTTGAGATTACAGATGACAGTTTAATACTGCAGCTGCCCATTAACTTGCTTTTCTCCGCTGACTGACTCTGTATGTTGAATAAATGTTCATCAGAGCAGGCAACACACAAGTTGATCATCTGCTGTGATCAGTAGCATCCTCTGTTGTTATGATCATAATAATGATTGATAATGATTGATGATAACAACGTCCCAATATCCGGTTCTCCAGTCTACATTCACAAAAAAAAAATTATACACAATTCCACCTGAGCATGTGCTGACATGTGTATGCAGCTGATACAAAAACATACACACTAACTCACAGAATGAGGTGCAGGTGGTTGTCAGTGCCCCAGGAAAGAGTCATTTTCACTGAGGGAGAGGTGCCAAAGTAACTCAGTCCAGGCCAACAATTGGGTGACTGCTCTGCAGAGATGAGGAAGAAAAAAAAGCAAGAGAAAAAGTTATCGAGGTACTCTGAGGTGCTGACTACAGGATGAACTCTGTGCCTACTCTTCCCTTCCCAAATTAAGTTTCTTAATCTTTTCAGTTGTTTCCTCGTGAGTCAAATCCTAATAAATTCTTTTCATGTACTTTCAAGATGGACTGAAGTCGTTATCAGCGACCAAGTGTTGGTAAATGAGAAGTTGGATCAGAGAACGGCCTTACTTCCCTAGTGCTTTTTCCAGTGTGTTCAGGATATCACAGTGGGTACCACACCTGCTCATGTACACCACAGTTTTGCCTCCAATCAGAATTGAATCTCCTTCCTGGATCCAAAGGTGGTCCTCAGGCCTCTTGGGCGGAGAGCCTGCTGCTCTCCCTCCACCCCTCACATTAGTTACTTCTCCCAGGAGTGTGTCTGTGTAAGTCTGTGTGTTATAGTGTGCGTGTGTGTGTGTGCTAGGGGTGGCAGTGTTCCCCAGTGTAGTGTTGGCCCCAGGCAGCACAAGGTAACATCAAACGATTCTTCTCTTTATGACTTATTTATTTATTATACCGGCTCCGTCTGTGTGTGTGTGTGTGCAGTAGAGAGAAAAAGAGAGAGTGTGAGTTCGAACTCGAACAGGCTTGTGTGCATTTGTCATTTGTGCCAGTTTGTTTTCATTCTGTCTTGAGACGCTACCACCGGTTGCAGCAACGTCCTCCCTGGTGGCGAGCATAGGTAGTCGAGGGAGAGTGGGGGGTCCCTGTAACTCCAACTTTGGGAACCCCACCAGTCTCTGAGCTCCAGCCTCCTCTGTGTTCAAAGAATATGGGAACCTCCCTTATCTGCCGTAACTACCCTCCCAGAGCAGGCAGATACACAGGAACACATAAAACTGAGGAAGAGAGATGTTTATTGGCACTGTCACTTTGAATGAGTGTGATTTCCAAGACTGGCTTCATGCCACGCACCCTGGGAACGCTTCACATATGAAACCCTCCCCTGTTGAAGCTGAACATACAGAAGTCACCGAACAAAGGCAAATGTGATGAGGGAAATCCTCCAGAGCTTGCGGACATGGCACCAACATCCAAAGCAAACATTCATACCCCCTCATTTATTAAAATTTGCTTTGTTGTCTTTGTGTTTCTGCAATTACTGCAATTTAAAATTCAAAGTAGAGAATGTGATTCGTATTACCTGCCAAGACTGAAGATATAACATCAGACAAAGTAGAAGAAAATCGGTCACAATGAGTAGCAGCAGGATACATTAAGTACACACATGTCAAACTTGAACATCTTCCTCAGTTTACTTGGCCTTTCTTGTGCAGCAGACTTGTATTTGCAATTCTTTGATTAGTTATCGACCGGGCAATTTCTCTGGTCGTGCATATGGGCTGCTCGACAGCTCAGACAGGCTTGAGACAATCAGGGCTCCTACCTACTTTACCTGTGATGAATCGCATTACCGCTGGACCAAGTGCCGGCCGAGCCCCTTGCTGAAAAATCGGCCAGCTAAAACGGGCGGACGGGAAGCCGTATGGCAGAGCACTTCGTCCCGACACGTCCCCCACCCCTTCCCTCCCTCCAAATGAATATCCAGCCCCGTCCTCCATAAAGTGCATTAGGCACGGAGAGTCATTAGTACAAATGGGCTCAAGGTACTTCTGCAAGGAGGCTGTGTGTGTGTGTGTGTGTGTGTGTGTGTGTGTGTGTGTGTGTGTGTGTGTGTGTGTGCGTGCGTGCGTGTGTGTGTGAGAGTGTGGGTGGGTGGGTGGTGGTGGTGGGGGGTGCTTATGTCTCTGCCCGTTGTTTGGCGTTCCCACCTAATCCTGTCTCTCTACACACACACACACACCTAGTCTGTGAATCTGCACCTATCCCTCGTCACCCCCTCTCCTTCTCCCTTCCACCATTCCTGTGGAGAAGACAGGGTGCCCCCCTGCCCCTTGTTCTCTCCTGCTGCGATGGGGAAGTGCATCCTCATTTAATAATGTATCAGAGAGAGAGAGAGAGAGAGCTCTGACCCAGACGAATGCAGCCTCTCCATTATTTAGCATTTACAGACACCTTCCAGCTCATTTCTGACTCAATATTTAATATAGCGGTAGGAGAGGGAGGGTATTCTCTAATACTCACACCTGCTTGATTTTTCAACATTAGTTTGTATTTTGGCCTAATGAAAAAAAAGTGTATACTTGTAGGCACGCATGGGCCTCGGAAAAGGTGAAAAATGGATGTTGGAGGGGTGATACACAGAGGAAAGTGGAATAGCTCATAAACATACTGGAAGATCTGCTGTTCCTCGTCTTGACCTCCTCCTTTCTTTTGTTCTTATGGGTAGCGTGCAAATGAACACACGAGGGAGGTGTTCATGTGAATGGTCAATGGGTGGGAGGTTGTGTGTATGTAGGGGGGAAGATGTCAACTCAAGAGAGGATACGTGGCACGGAGGGACAGGCGGTCTTAAAAAGCACGAGTTCTGGTTTGTCAGCATGGCCTGCTGGGACGAATGGCCCCTCACCCCTCCACCTCCACCACTCTCCCTTTTGTCTGTCAGAAATAAGCCTACAACACCTCAGGGTCAAAGATGAGACTCATCCACCCAAAGAAAGAGAAAGTGATTGTTAGCCCTTTATCAGAGTGCACCCACTGTGCTGCACAGATTTATTCTGGTGTTACTTTGCAGATTTTTTTCCGCTTGCATGAAATGACTCATATAAGATACATATACAGTATTGTTTGTGGTGATAAATATGAAATTATCTTTTCCCCCCTCAACATATTGACTGAAATTTAAATGTATTGTGATCCTTATTGACATTTTACATTAAAATTTAGTTTATATCTTCTATTCTTTATCTAGCCTCAGGAAACGGCCGTTGGCAATGGAATCAAAATGCAAGATTATTTTTAAGATGTGACTAAAAAATGACTTGTGATTTCAGCAGCCATTCAACATTGAAATGCTAATGTTATATTGAAGGTTAAGGGTTAAAACCACAACACATTTGGAACGCTAGACTTTTTATGTCATCGATATCGTCAAAGCCCTGAAAATTATGTTTTTTATGTGTCTGTCCCATTCACGTGAACGCGATATTTTAAGAATGCCTTGAGGGAAATTCCTAAAAGTTGGCACAAACGTCCACTTGAAATCAACAATAAACTGATTAGATTTCGATGGTCATAGGTCAAGGTCACTGTGACCTTGCATTAGTCGCTTTCTCATCAACCTGTTATCTCAAGAAGGCCTTAAAGAAGTTTCCTCAAATTTGGCACAGACATCCACTTGGACATAAAAATGAACTGATGAATTTGTGGTCAAAGACACTGTGACTTGATGAAACATGTTTTTGGCCATAACTCATGAATTTATACATTAATTCTGACAAAATTTCACATGAATGTCTAACAGGATAAAATGATAAAGTGATGATATTTTCTATTCAAGAGGTCAGCTGTGACATCATGGTGTTCTGCAGAAACACTTTTCTGTTCATTACACAACATAAGAAACAGGATGGGAAACATCTGGTCGGATACAGAATTGGTGACAGTGGTTTTGGGTGTCCACTTTGAAACTGTGCTGATTGTATAGACCTGTGCTGTGAAGATGTGTGTTAAGCATCCATGTTTTTAGAGACATGGATGTGAACTCTAAGTGCAACTTAAATTGTTCACGGAGGCATACAACTTCGAGGTGATAATCTTACTTTTAACAGTGGGTTACTAATGTATTCATTTGTTAGCAAACTGAGGTAGCATGCAACAGAAGCAAATCAATGAAAGGTGTGTTTGCGAGGTTTGTTGTTAGGACTGTAAGGTGGTTAACAGGTTGTGAGACAACATTGCTGATGCCAGCAAATAAAGAAAATTCACACCTTTTTGGTGTGTGTTTAAAGGTGGGCTTAATTCACATGAAATATTTATCACTCTTTTGATTATTTTTTTTATCAGAGTTAATGAATCCTCATTTAACTACAAGGAAGTGTTTGCCCCTGTGTGTTTCTCTACCTGTCCACATGTGTGTATGCAATCATGAAACCGGTCTAAGCATGTGAAAATATATACAGTACATCCATACATGCATATATATGAGTGTGCATGCTTAAGTTGATGCTAACATGCACTCACAGTATCTGCACTTTAATCACAGTCTGGTGTGACACGCTGGGCAGCAGTTGGCTTAAGACCAATGGCTTTTAACCTGGCAGATATGTCACGCTCGTGTATCATTAGTTGCGGCCGAAGGAAGGGAAGGACATGTAGAAGGAACGCAGGCTCTTTATATGCAAATACTTGGCCCTGGCTTGTCAGGGCTCACCTCTGTCCCTGTGACAACAGAAGGAGCAAGGAAACAGAGAGAGTGATACAGGGAGAGAGATGTGGAGAAAGATGGGGAAAGAGGAAGGTTTTTTCTCTGGTTTGCTGGTGGACTCCTGTGGGAAAACCGCTAGCCAGTGTAAATAATGCTCAGGCACCATCCGGGAGGAAGCAAGATGCAAATGATGCTCAGTCTCACTGTGCTGTTTCTTGTTAAATCACCTGGTCAGTCAGTCATTACTTCCATCTCTTCTTCCTGTACATTTCTGTCTTTATGCTTTTTCTGTTCTCTCATATTTTCATTTTCTTCATTGCCTGTTTTTTTTTTTAATTCTTTGTTTCTCATGCCTTACACAACATTGTGCAACTCTTTAGCCATTTGTGAGATGGCAAAATGCTGCTCCTGCAGTTTAGAGTTATTTCACTTTGTGAGAAAGCTCCTCAGGCAGTGTCATTTTTCAGGTTGTGTTAAAATCACTTTGTCAGGGGTGATATAAATTACCTAGATAAACGCCGTCTGACCAACTCTGCTCATACAGCTCCCTGGGTTCCCGTTTCTAGAAGGAGATATGATATGGCTTCATGGCACAGTTTCTTTTTAACTTGCTGTGTGCAATTTTTCTCTTTCTGTCAGAATTCCCCCCCGTATGGAAAATAGTGCTGCTTCATAAATTGACAACACTGATGGCTGTCACTAGAGACTGCAAACAAAAACAACAAAGGGGAAGAAAAAAAAAAACTCCATTAAAAAATTAAGCCAGCCTACGGCACCACGCGGCCACTCTTGTTTGTTTGTGTGTGTGTGTGTGTGTGTGTGTGTGTGTGTGTGTGTGTGTGTGTGTGTGTGTGTGTTTATGTTTGGTGGGAATTTATGACTTCAGTGTGTTAGTGCTTGGCTTCTCCACTGCTCCCAACAACACTGTTGCCGGCGGAGTCAAAGCTGTTAGTGTGGACCCACTAATTATTTAATGCACTGCCTCATTTGTTTACATTGTTTCCGTGTTGAGCGGTTGCAAACTGTACAGTAACCCAGAGGAGGTTTCTGTGCTTTCCCACTCTTGTATTTTCTCTCTTTGGCTGTCTTCTTTTCTGCCATACACACAGACACACTGAGTGTTATATTTTGCTCTACAATGCAAATCTAGGAAAAAAAGTAAATCTCAGTACATCTAAGAAAAAAATGCTTTCGTTTATCTAGAATACGTTGTTATCCTGTGGAAGACGGGCCATCTGGGAGGCTAGTCAAGTAATTTATTTTCACAAAATTAAATGTAAGGGATTTGTGGTACAAGAGGCACAAATGAACCAAACAAACTAGGCATCTGTTGCTGAAAATGATGCGTTTCAGAATGTAACCAACTAGGGCTGGGTGTTTGTACTCAAAACCTATAAGGTATCGGCAGAAATAACCCCATACCAAGTAGTACCAAAACATGTCCAATAAAACCATACATGTATTTGATTCTTTTTGTGCAGGGGCTCTGGTGAAGTCAAGTGTTAATGGAGTTTGCAGTTAAGCGCATTGAAATGCCACAAAACTGGTTAAAGTTATGGCTACTGTAATAAAAAAGCCAATCGCTGATGAGACGCAGAGTTCCTTTTACTAACTAGGTTTGGCTACATGTTTTGACAAATAAACGCAGCTCTCAGGCTTTGCGTTGCACATGCACATATAAATGTTTTTTGACAATATAAAAATGCAACAAATTGTTAACCCAGTTTGATTTTACTGTTCATTTTACTGAATCTATGAGCACCAAAGTATAATTCATTCAGATTTACTGGCATTGTAAACAAGAGAGACGAAAAAAGTGGTGACTCTCTACCTCTGAAGTGTTAGAATTTGTCCATTCCTTGATTATTTATATTCTTTAAGTAAATTTAGTACATACTGTTTTAAATAATCAAAATGGATTTTCATAAAAATGAATCATAAAAAATATGTTGATCCAAGTTTTATAAAAGTAATATTCATATCAGCTCAAGTAAAAAGTTTGATGGTATTTATCATTTTTGCCAAGCAAGAGTTTTGTATAAAGGGAATCGAAAGCCTATCCCACATAGATGCCTGGCCTAAATATACTGTGTGTTGCTTTAAGGGTACTGGTATTGGTATTGGTATCATAACTCTTTAAGCGAGCCCCAGCCCTACAACCAGCTCATTATCATTTCCAATAACAGTCAGGGTTGTGTTTGTATTGGTGTGGAGGGTCACACACACTCACAGCTGCTAAACTCCAGTTCAGTCATAGTTGCAGTTACCCAGGTAAGAGATAGGAGCCTCACTCATTTAATATTGCCCCAGAAATCTCCACCATAGTTTGGAGATTTCAGTGACCTTCCAGTCATATGCCTGCTTGACCAAATACCTTAAACTTATCTTTTTCCACCTCACTGTGTTGCTCATTTTTTATTTTTCTGTTCAGCCCTCCCTCTCCGCCTCACTCTGTGCATCCTCCACACTCTCACTGTGTTAGTCCCAAAAATGAAGGACACACACACAAAGTGAAAAAAAAAGAAGTGGATGAAACGGACACGGCTGCTGACAGAATTGTGAATCTGACATAGAAAATGGAAGCGCGCAGCCACCAGCCACCCCTTTACCCCTCGCTCTCTTTTACCTCTCCTCCTGTCAGTGCCCGCCACCACCGCCATTTCTCTTTTTCCCATGGAATCCATTTCACGTAATTAAAGACACTCAAATGAAATGGACCCTCAGGAAAAGTGGCTTTCAGCGAGGAGGAGGTTGTGGAGGAAGAGGTGGATGAGAGGCAGAGAGCTGGGAGTGGGGTATTGGTTCTTCAAGGAGCACCCCTCCTCGTTACCTCCTCCCCCTTCTCGATGGGGGCCCACCCTGAAGGGAGGCAGAGTGGCTCTGGCCCCAGTGCGGATCAATATCATCTCTGTTATTAATATCAAAAGCGCATTACTTTGTTTTGCGTCTGGCTGTGAGCCAAGGCAGCTCGCGGAGCCCTGTCCCGACCGACAGCCGTTTCCTTCCTTCCTCTCCGCCCCACCCTCGCCGGCCATTTACCGAGACCATAATTTACTTTGGTGAGTTTTTAGGGTATTGTTTTGTCAGGGCCAATCAGGGCTGAGTAACAAATGATCCCGGTGGAGTGGTGGTGGCCTGGCCCCAGCCACCCCTCCTTCCCGCTCCGTAAGTGACACACGTGGCCAAATTCATTTTTGAAAGTTTCGCATCAATTGCATTCGTCCTTGACTCCGGGAAGAACGGAGAAAGCAGGAGGGGTGAAGAAGAAAACAAGGTGGGGGCTGTGAGGACAAGCGGGTGCCAGGGTTAAACTGGACAGAGTGTGCCATTCACTCCCTTGCCCTGCCCCTCCTGACTCTCTCACCAGGGATGAGGTAACAACACAAACAAGCATCCCTGCAGTCAGAATTAGACATGACGGTATCTCTAATTGGCCCATTGAATTAAAGGGGCCACGGTGGAGCTCGCAGCAAGAAACAAAAAATATTGACCACTTAAAGGAAGAGAGGGAGAATTGATTTTCAAGACGACAGCGAGCGTTTACCTCATACAGCGGAGCTCACTCACTCTACAGAGCACACTGTTAGGCATGATAGCTCAACCCATGTTTTTGTGGAGCGTCTTTCAGGTTATGTGGTGCATATCTCCAATTTCTGACAAACAAACGCAATACAATCATGTCAAATTTGAAATATTTTCAAGTCTATTTTTCCATGCCATAAACCTATTGAATACATTGTTTACACTTTGATGCACTTTGTTTTATCCAAATTGATCATTTGCCAATCTTTAACAGAACAACTTTCTGAAGTGATGAAACTTGGAGTGGGATGTTGAATCAACACACATCTTAACACTGTCTTAATGTTCATGATGACTTCTATGCACACAAACAGAAAAACAGAATTTATCTGTTTTATTAACACTTTAGTAACACACAGAGTGTCTTCCTTACCATCCAGAAACCGACTACACTTGTTTCAGACATTGCTGTCATCAGTGCTTGGCTCATCACTCAATAAATGTAATTTAATACTCTACCCATTACTCTTTTCATAAGTAATTTTATTACTTTACTCATAACTAGCGTTGGGGACTCGAGTCACATGAGTTGGACTTGAGTGAGGCCCGAGTTAGGTCATGACAAATCATTATTTATTTATTTTTTTTATTGTAACTACATTATCATTACTGACATGTTATTAGTAATTCATCACACTACTGCAGATCAAGCCGTATTTGTTCTTCACATACATTCAGAGAGAAATGAGGAGAATTGAAATGGAAGAATGAGAAAATGTATCAGTGTATGTTTTTGTTGGGACAGACATATAAAATACATATTGCCCTGCCATCCTCTGCACTTTCTGTCTCGATCATGTGCTGGAGTGCCACTAATGAATTCTCAGGAGTCTTCTTTGTCTTCTGTCCTGGTGTTCATCACATTTGTGGGACATATTAGATGCCCAGATGCCCCCCTCCTCTCACTTACCTTCCACACTCAGTCACACAAATGCAACACAAAGGGTTGATAATAGGTCTTAGCCTGACAACAAGGTATGAATATTTCACTAATGATGAAATATTAATTTGGGCCTGTTTGTTTTTTATCATTCACTGGACTGTCCTTCTTGCATGCTTGTCACTTGTGTATAATACATTGATTTAATATGCTGATTTAATATCAACTGTCATTTTTGATCTTTATGTTTTTTTGTGGGGTTGAAGGAAGAAAGGTGTGTCATAAGTGAGAAAAAGAGAGCTCAGGGATGAAGTAAAAAATGTGTTTGTATCTATGCAAATTCAGGGACTGCTTAATTGGTGTAATTGTATATGTTTGTACATGCAGTTGTGTGGATATACAGATGCACGTGTCCGTCTCTGGAAGTCGACTTTGGTGAATATGTGTGAGAGTTGGTGACGGCGGGCCATTGTCTAGCATCTGCTGAATAGTGACATCTCCTCCCAACCATTTGGCCTCTGACAGAACGCGCTCGCAGCTTGCTTCTCGCTCCATATTGATGTCGCGCACCAGGAGGTTGCTTCAGGGTGCCATTGTAGAGGGCGCTAATTTATTCTTCTTTCAGGGCGCACAACACCAGGCACTGCAAACATCGCAGCATGGGTAAACACTCAGGTGCACTTCCTCTCTCTTTCCAACCAAAGTGCAAACGAGAATCAATGGAATTAAAGAGAGACGTGAGCCCTGCTGAAAAAAATAAACAAGCCACCTAGGTTGAGGTGAGATGGCCGCAGGCAATTCAACGTCACAGGGTAGATGGTGGAGAGGGGTGCATGTCAGAGCTAACACAACAAAAAACACAGAGTAAGTAATATTTCTCCGCCTCACCTCCGGCAGAACAACACTGCTTAGATTGGGCCCGTTGGGGATCCAGAAATACTTTGAAGCGATAAAGACGTTTGTTACAAGTCAGGTTTAGTGACAGTTTGTTTGAGACGTAGACCACCCCTGATTAGGATGTGAGCTGAAACTGAACAATTAAATTTGACAGTTCTAAAAAAATAAATACAAACGTCACACTGTTCTTTTTTCCCCCTAAATTCTACGTTAAAAAATGCACAGCAAAGCCTGCACTCCCCTTTTTTGTTTTTAGGAGTGCAGCATTTATCCAGTGAAGTCTGGTGGAGAGGTGAGAGCAGCAGGTGGAGCAGACAGCAGGTGGTTGCTGCCATGCCATGTTCTACTGTTTGACATGAGAGTAATGTGTCAATCAATGGCTTCCTCCCAGCTTCTCCTATGGGGCCTTGTGCTATTGATTTCAGAGTGTGTAGGAGTGCCAGGGGGTCTTTAAAACCACGCAGAAGATTCACACCACACTGAAAAAGATCTTCCGAACATAAACTGTAAGCTCTTTACCATCCGAGTAAATGAACAGATTAATGCTGAAGTTACAGACTATTAAACACCAGAATTAAAGATGTTTATAGAGTTGAAACTTCTCGCAAATGTGTCCCTCAGAAAGGATGCCCAATGACATGCCAGAAATTTAATTGATCCCATGCTTTTATATACTTGGCTTCCCACTTTATTGTGTTAATTACTTGCTTATCAGCTCAAGTCTATTATTTAATTTATGTGTGCCCCTTTGAGTGAGTGTAGGGCTCTAAAACATTCTTTAAATATGGCCACACTTTTAAATAGTTCATAGGCCCACCGTTTCTCATTAACCATCTGAGGACAAATCATTAACAACTCATTAAATCATATCTCCTTCCATATCAGCAAGCCGTCTCTTCTGCCAACAAATGGGCAAGGTAATAAATCCCATCATCAAACGACCTCAAATCGTAGATGCTGTGGCGTCTCTTCGTTATTAAGGAGAGACATTGATTAGCGGTAATAAAAAGGGGTCCATATTCCTTTCATTTGTGTACAGCCTGTTGAAACTGGGACACAAAGACACAATAGGGATGAGAGTCTTGTGCAGATGACATGAAAGTTGTCGTTCTCAGTACACAATTGTACAGTATCTGCTCTAGTTTCCTCTCTGCCTCTCTTTCTAGCACTAGAGATGGGCACAATACTGTTATTTTAAAGAAGTGGCTCGATAAAGATATCAAGGGGCAATTGTTGTGGTGGCGTTATTAATTCAAGATTTAATTGCAAACTCTTCATGTCTCACCTTGTAGTAGGAATTGACTGTCTCTCTTGTCTCTGAGATTCAAGGACTGCTCTCTCCTTTCAAGGTGTTACTTTCATGGCCAAGACCCTTTGATTGTCTACAAAGGCTTTGCCAACAATCATTTGGCATAGGATGTACAACATGCATATGATCTTTCTGTTTGATCCAATCATGTGTCACAAAGCATTGTTTGAATGCATAATTAGCATACTGTGGATGCTGTAATCACTGCGCTTGTCTGCGTGCCAGACGCAGTTATCTGAAGCTAACAAGAATTGGAGCAATGAAGCAAAGTGAGGTCACCCACATTGTTATGCAGTGGCCGGGCTTCTTCTCTTTTACTTTTATCTCTCTGAGTCTCTTATACTTTCCATCCTTTTTTTCCCCTTCCTTACTTCTCTTTCTACTTTCACTACCACCTCCCTCCACCCTCTCTGTCTCTCTGCGCGGTGGGGGGAAGATGTATGCCGGTGCCCAGGTGGAGAGGGGGAGAAATCAATAGTGAGGGTGTTTGAAGTTTTCTGAAAGACTTCCCAGGGAAGACGCTCTTGTCAGGGTGATAGATAAAGCTCGCGCCTCAGTCAGCCCCGGCAAGAGGCGGCCAGAGGAGAGGAGAGCGCCTCACCTTTTTAAGTGGGGCCCTAATAATAAAACAGCATGAATAAAACATCCTGGCTGAACGACGCGCTGCATTAGCGCTGCCGTCCCGTTATAAATGATACCGATGGCCCTGACGCCATTTGGGTAAAAGCCCGCAGCACTGCTTTAAAAGAGGGCGGCACACAGGGAAAGGGAGATAGATTGATATGTGTGTTCTGCACTTATTTATTTATATGTCATGGGGTTCAAGGAAGACTAAGGGAGACTTAGTAAGTTTTTGTGTTTTGCCAGGTGGCTTATCGTTACTTTATTGCTTGTGGAGAGTTGTTGTGATCAGCAGTGGAAGGTCATTATCTTTGCCTGCTATTCTTCCTTCCTAGTGACCTAAAAAGATCAGTAAACGCGGTCCAAGGCATGCAACAGTTAGAGAAAGAACTGTGACAAAAAATGTTTTTCCACACAGTTCTTGGTTTCTCCTGCTGTCCCTGTTTCTGGTAGCTGTGTCTCAACAGTTCCATCAGATGCACTCAAGCTCTGATATCATAAAGTACATTTTTAACAATCTGAACTGAACACTTTCTCTCATGGCTTGTTTATCCTGTAGGTAGTGTCATGTTGAGACAAGTGCAGGTAGCTCTTTCTCGTGCCACGAGAGAAAATTTAAAAGTGATAACTCAATCTTCAGCATATACAGCAGTCGACAAGGTCAATTCCCTCCCATGTTACAGTTTAGCCTCCTTTTTGCAACAATGCCAATACCATAGCAAACTGCAAAAACAACATGGCAAGGTTGTACAAATTCATCATTCATCAGCAGCATACAAACCGTAGCTTTGAGTTCAATCTCCCAGCCAGAAGGCTATAAGAGCTTCAGAGGGCCATAAATCTCCCAGCACTGCTGCCCTGACCTCGTTTGTTTGGCCCTGACCGATTCTTACTCCGAGCTCGTGGTGGAAGGGTGTGCTACAGCCACAGGGCCCTGGACCAAGGAAAGCTCCCTGAGCCCAAGGGTAAGCAGGGTCAAGTGGCCTGTCGCAGGGGTCAACGGCTCTCAATAACCCCACTGGCTCAGAGGTCAAACCCTTGACCTCAGTTGCAGCAGGACACTACAGAAAGAGAGGTCAAGCTTTCCCCACCTCCGCTTTCACCTCCGCTTCCTCTGGCCACACAGGTGTCAGAGGCCCCAGTCCTTGCTAAAGGTCAGAGGTCTCAGTGCAATAGGGGGTCCACTTTAATGCGTTGCATCGAGCCATGATGAGCAGCTTCTAGAGCTGCAGGAGGCAGTGTGGACGCAGAGGTAGCCGGTGTTGGAGCTGTAGTTACAGGAGTTTCACTGATGTGCTGAACATTTTTGCATTGCTAGTTGTTGGCACCAAGCCAAAAGGTCTTGTTTGTTGGTTTGAGAGCTTAAAACTGCGTATAGGGTTCTGTTAAACCCAGATTATGGCAAAGGAAAAAGCCTGCCCGTTAGTAAGCATTAAAGACCTCAATGCCAATCGCTGCGCTGTTCCCTGCATACATATCTAGAAAAACTTAGTAACTCCAAAGGGCTGAAAAGTGATGCCAATGCAGAGGTGACAAAAACTGCAGTTCATCATATGTCCACTCGATTTATATGCAATCTGCACTGCCTAGTTTAACCCTCTGATTGGATTTCGGTCCAAGTTTGAGAGTAAGAGAAGAGGGTGGGTATGTCTCTTGATCAGATCTATACTTTTTGTGCGTGTTGTGGCGGCAGCGAAAATGTAGACCCACAGCCTGTGGTTTGAGGGACCAGCCCCAAGAGCCAGGGAAACACCACCAGATGATGGAAATTACTTCATTTGGTGGTGTTTTTCCAAGGGGGGGGGGGTTAGATGGAGGGAAGTCTAGCACAGGTCATTTACACATATTACCATTATTGTTTTTATGCAAGGCTGATTGAAAATCAATCATTTATCCCTTTAAGGTCCAAAGTTATGCTTTGTTTCATGTCTGGCCGCTTGAGTGACAGGCTGTCGGTGAGTTGTTGTTAGAGTCTGTGAGTCAGATATACCACTCGCTCCTCTATAGCTCCACCCTCTCATCCAAATATGGTCACTTCTGGCTCCAACAAAACAGCTGAAATGTTAAACATGAGACTTCAAGAGAGCAGTCCACAAATCATTGGGTGAGGTCATGGTGACTATGTCCATTATTTATACAGTCTATAGGTAATTCACATTAAGAGGAGTTTATGGTCCATCAGCTGCTGTTTGAGTGGTTGCCTGGAGAACATATTGGAAAAAAGTGTTAAAGGAATTCTTGAGGAACATTGTGAAGGACATTGAGGAATGTTGAAACAGACAAATCAAAAAAAAAGAATTGGAGGATGTTCGGCGAACATGTTGAGAGAGCACAGAGAGCGCAGCTGGAGTGTTGAGAGTTTGTTGCATGCTGAGGGAAGATATGCGCCTAAATCTGACAGCACCCCACTGAGACAATCACAGAACTGGGAGTCTCCTTATTTGTTTAGCAGCCACCAGATAAATAACAACATTCTGCTCTGAACTAAAACACTCTCTGTCTCCCTCTGTCTCTTGGTCTCTTTCCTGCTCAGATCTCCCTTTCCCCCCACCGCTTCCCATCGCTCGCTTTGTCTCTTTCTGCGCCTTGACAGTTATTTGTATCTTTGTTGCTCTCTATGTCTACCTGTCTGCAGCTACTCACACAGCCAGAGGCTAGCTGTTTCTTTCCTGCTCTATGAATTGTAATATCTCCTCCTGACATGATTTGGCTACTTCTCTGACTCACTTGTGTCGTATAGAAAACACATATCTGCAAAATTAGTGTTTTTCAGGAATTAGAAAAAGTATCTGAATATGTAAATAAACATGTAAATTTCACCTCAAATATTGAAAAGGAAGCTAAGATTTCTGTCACATTTTTCATTTTCAGCAGCAGCAGAAAAGTATATTTATGTGTCTCTGTTTTGGCTCTCTTCTTCTTTTTTGAAAGAATATATAACTGGGATATAGACCCAGTGTGATAGTGTGATGCCTCTCAAATGTCCTCACTTGTATCCCGATAACTTGGATATGAAAGACCCAAATTTGATATCCCGTTTTGTCAAATAGCGTATTGATTCATAAAGATTTATAGTTCCTGTACTTGAAGGATTATTCTGGCCAGAGAGGATGATAAGCCTGTCTCCCAATGTGTCCTGTTTTCCTTTAAAAATTCATGTGGCTTTTACTTGCTATTATCAGATGAATTGTTATCATATGACTTCATCTACACACTTTTTTTCCCAGGCTTTAACAAAACATTGTTTTGTAAATGAAATCTTGTTCCTATTTAAATGCATCTGAATATTTTTGAATTAATGCACACTGGAAAGCCCACAGTGGTTAAAAGGGGGACATAGTACAAAAAATAATTGATTTTAAGAAGTGATAACGTGACTTGCTGAGCATGTTTTTACCTTTGCTTGTAGTTTAGTTTTATACTACAAGTCCTACATTAGACAGCACTTCTCACCACTTGCCGAAGGTAGTTTGATCTTACATTTTGTAACTGCTTTTGCACTCCTCCCACAAAAAAACATATGGATACATACAGTGCAAAAGACTGTGGGACAGTAAAATAATACAAAATACAGGTTATCCCAGAGGTTGACGGCTAACAAAGTCATACCAGGTACATGTTTGAAAACACAAAACGTTCACCACCAAGCATGAGATCATCAGGAGCCCCCCATTGATCGGCATTAAAGCCTTCACTCCAGAGATGCTGGTGTGCTCAGTCGCTGAAATTTATGGACACATTAGAGCCTCTCCTGTAGACCACATGGATACATCATGGTGAAAAGTGTGACAATAAAGTGTTGGTTGTGTTACTTTCCACTTGTGTACAACAAGGCCAAAGATGTGAGCTATGGACCCTTAATTGCTGTTTGTTAATTGACAATGGTCAGGTCTTTTGTTTTAAGCTTGATGGGTTTGTTGGAAGGTTACTTGTTCATGCTGGACTCTAAGATGGAAACGCTGTCCAAGAGGTACGGTGCAAAAAAATCTTTAGGCGCAGGAAAAATGTTATATATGTATGGTAATATGTTATTAAAACAGACATTTTGAGTTGGTAAACCACCAATTTTATTTGGTTTGTCTTCAGCTCTTGAGCTACACAGCGCCTGCAGAGTGTTTTCACATGGCTGTTTATTGCAGGTTGCCACTTGTAATACCAGTTGTTTGTGAATGAGAGCTTGACAGGGGATACCTTGGCTGTATTGCTCCAGGTTCTGTAATTAAATTTACAGATGAAATATCGGAAAGCCAGTGAGAGTAGAGGCCAAAACCTGGAGAGCTCGGACAGAAAGTGCTGATCGGCACATTTTGCCAGTTTCTCCCCTTGCACAGGCTTAATGTTACTGGCCCCCGACAGATGGAGCCCGGCTAAAAAAGCAATGGGTGCAAGGGTGGCAGGAGCCAGACGATGGAGGTCTGTGAAAATTTATGAAGTTATTGATTGACTCGTTCGGCTATCACTAACCTTCGCCCGTCACATGAGGGAAAGGGGAGAAAGATAATAAAGAATTTTTTGAGTGGGTCTTTTTCGTTTTCTGCCCACTCTACCAAATATTAATCTCCTAATTTTTAATTTTTAATCCGGACAGAGGGGGAAAATAAATGCCTCTGTCCGGCAGGCCATGGTAAATAATTAAAATTGAAAATTGATTGTTTGCACCAGAGCTGGGATTTATGGGATAGGGGCTCCACCGCACCCCCGGGGGACCCACTCCCACGTCTGCGCTCACCGGCCTCGTTCCCGTGTGCTAAGCATTTTTTCACATTATTCTCCACCTAATATGCTAAGGAGAGTGGGTAGGGGGGATGGAAAAGGAGACGGAGGGAGCGAGAGGAGCGTTAGAGGTGTGCTTCGTTAGATGAGTAGTATGGTATTTTATTTTTTTCACAGAAATCAATGGATTGGAACCTTCCCCCTCTTCCACATGGCTCTAATATTTATTTAAATGCCCTGTCAATAGATATAACAAGGTTAGTTTTATAACGGTTTACCTGGGGAATTCGATTCAAGGGAAGTTATATTTGTTATGCCCGATTAAAAACAGGCAATCAATGTGGTTGAAACTACAACACAACTACCTCCCCCTTTCTTCTTTTCTGCCCCCCTCCAACCCCCTCTCCCCTACCCTTTTTTCCTCCCAGCTACCTCCCCTCTTTGGCAACAAGCAATATGTAACGCACCTCTAAACACAAAGACACACCTCCTGTCTGCATGGTTACAAACGGAGGAAATGTTCTCGCCTCCCAACTGTGGTGGCCCACCATGTCAGCCTCACCTGACTAATGAACACTGTGAAAACAAATAATAGTCCTCCGGTTAAATTAATGAGAGGGAGAATGCGCCTCGCCTAACGTTCATTTTTTTATAATGCTGACCGGCGTTACAGCATGTGTGTGGGTGTTCGCTATAATGATAGTTCATGTAGCCTCACACATCAAGATGAATCTATCTAGTCACCTGTGGCTTACGGTTTCACTGGTGTGTATTTTCCTGGTTCCCACTGCTTAAAAAACCTACTTACATCTGGCTTTTGTATTTAATGGGAAAGGTTACAATCGTAATACAAAGACTCATCACCACAAAATACTGTCAATCTCCGTCCAAGCAGTGATCATTTTAAAAATTAGAGCCTGACGGATATATCAGTCAGCTGATTTCATTGGCCAATATTGGCCCATCACAAATACAACAGTATCGGCTTATATGTTGCACCATATGAAAAGTTTATGTTTAACAGAACATTGCCAGTGTTTACGAACCTGTTTCCCGGTGCATTTCTGAAACACCAGAGAAACATAATTTTAAAAAAGCAATACAATATTTTAACACATATGGCACACCAGGTTCCTTTTATCATAATCAGAACTGAAGCTAAAGCCAAGTATTATTTTAGCTAAAACTTTTCTATGCTTTTGTCTCATGACTGTTGAATTTGAGTTTTTAAATAAGCTATTAACTTATATAACATCCTAACCATAAAATCAGAGCCATCGAAGTGTCTTCCTTTGCTCTGTTTAATCCGTTACTCTTTTTCTTCTTTCTTTTTTTTTCTTCTTTTTTTTCTGGAGATTCAGAGTTAAGTCATTGAATTCTATTGTCCTTCGATTGTGCCACCTCAAAGTGTTGCTCTCGAAGCACTGTGCTGGCAAAAATTCAAATTTGTTTCGTCTCTCAGTGAACAGAGAGATAACCTCCATGGTTCTATCTTAATAATTAAAACACAGTGGTATGAAGTAGAGCGCTGCTCCTTTATTTATGAGAGGAGCATACACAGTGAAGTGATTGTGTTGAAACCAGGCGAGTCCTTGATCCCTGACATAAGGGTTTGTATTTTCAGGGCATATTTGAATATCAATGCTGAGACATGATCACCCCACTAACACAGCCCGACCACACGTACCCTCACCATCACTCCCACCCCACACATAGACACACACACACACACACACACACACACACACACACACACACAGCAGGCCTGTGGAGGTACAGTACAAGGGGAATGATCAAACCCTCATCAGTCATCTGTCAGATGCGTACACCTTCATGAATGCATGTACATACTCTCACGTGTAAACGTAAATGCATGCCTCACTGTAGAGACCCACATGCACTTAAAGGGCTGGTTCACCTGTTTTACAAAAAATCTGTTTTCTTAGTTTTATGGTATGTTTTGTTGATCTAGAGTAATGGATACTGTTTATTGTCATTTTTTAAAAACTATGAGCTGTTGTTAGCAGGATTTCTAAGTTCAATGCCATACCTTGAAAAATGTTGATATTCTTTACCATGTACAATCGCACTGGGGAAAATGACATTGAGGGCATATAATTGAAACATTTTGTTAAAAGATAAAATATAACAAATATATAACATGACAACAATGACTTCAGTAACTTTTATTTTCTTGGTAGTAAAGAAGGAAGAAGCCAAATGACTGTAGTAAACATTAACAATATGAGAGAGCAAAAAAGTACAGCTGGTACCAGTGTATCAATACGACGGAAAATGAGTATTCAAACAGTTCCAGATATTCACAAGTGATATGTATCAGTACCTTGCTGTTTTTATGTAGGTGCTGTGAGCAACAGACACAACATTTTTGTAATTTCCATTGTGTTAAGGTGGAGGCAGAAATTTCAGAGATGCAAAACCTGAACAAATGAAGCCAAAACCATCTGCGTGAATGACAAAATACCCTTTAATTTTGGCGAACCATCCTTTCTCTTCTATCTTCATCACATTCACAAGTAATTTTCTACTTTCACAACCTCAGAACATATAGCTGGCCTATGTGTAAGCGTGTAAACCCTCTTTATCTTCCCAACAACTATTGTCCCACCACCACCGGTAAAGACAGTGATTGCCCACTGTGGCAAACAGGTGCTAGTTTGCAGGCAACGTAACCCCTCAGTCCTCTTTTAATTCTGCAATGCATCAGTGCCAGGTACGTGTGCAGTGACAAAACACAAAACCTAAGAGCTCCCTCCACGATCACCACCACCATAACAGGGAGCACTAAAGAAATCAATTACTCCCAGGTGTGTCGGGCTTCCAGGAGGGGAACTTTTTAGGATAGAGAAGGAATGGTATAAGATGGGGAGAGGTTTAAGGATGTGGCCTTTCTAGGGTCCCCCATCCACTGCAGCTCAACAGCCTAATCCCTCAAGGCGACATGGGCCCATCTCCTCACATTACTGCGCCGATACACTTCTCAATCCTGCAGGGCCGCCGACTCATTAGATCCGCATTAGCTTCCCCTCCCTGAGCCCGCTGCCAAATTGCCCGATCAGAAGCGCAGGGGAAAACAATACCTATTCAGCAGCATGATGCATACACACACATGCATGAACATGTTCACTGACACGCATGCCTGCACACACACATACACACACAATATGGGATTATTAAGTATTTTGTATTTGGGCAGTCAGAGCTGCAGTGATTTCAGGATCCAAGTATGAAATAAAGTGAGAGGAGAAGTGTCAGTGTGTGTTTGTCTGTTGCACATGTATGTGCCTGTTTTTAATGTGGGAGTGATATGGTTATGTGTAAAAATATGGAGAGAGAAAACAGTCACCTCTGTCAACACACACCTGCCCAGTGCATGCACTCACACTCGTACTCACACACACACACACACATACACACACACACACACACACACACACACACACACACACACCTGCTCACCCTCCTCCCTCTTTCACTGCCACGAGGCTCTTTGTGAAGACATTGATATCACAACATTATGTACAACTTCTGCTCAAGACAAGCTGGCTGGCAAAAATGAAAATATGACAAATTAACTTCCACAAGGTTGGTTAAGGACTAGCTGATGTGCCAATCCTGATGTTTTGTATCTTTGCATGATCAAATCTGTTTTCTAAAATATGACCATGCTGTTTTTGAATCACAGCACAAAGCAAACATGTAGTGCACTAATACAAAAATGATAATAATAAAATAATCATCATGACAGAGGTAGATGACACTGACCTGCTGATATCACTTTTTTTTTTTTTTTTAAATCGGAAGTCTTATGTCAGTTTGCACAATTCACCTGCTACTCAATGTTTAATTACTTACTTTGACTACAACTGTATGAATATATTACTTTTTTTTTTTTTTAGAATGAAACGGTTTAGTGTTTTTCCACTTCCCTTTGGTCTGTGACTGTATTGAGTAACCTTGTTTACAGTGTTCACGCATGTATGAATGTTACGAAGCGCTGTGATGAGCTCTAGTGTATTTTCTTTTTTTCCAGAAGTGTGATTGTTTTGATGTCCTTGGAAAGTTTTGCATTGCTTTTAGTGTTGCGCTGAACATTGTGTGGCCATTTATAACAGTGTGTGAGGAGGGGAGGATGTGTGGCTGGGCTAAACATTTTCTTGTTTTGCATTTTAATTCAGAATGCTTTGACACCATGCTCCTACACATCTTTTCTTGTGCTTTATGATATGACCGCATGCTTAGGTCTATTCAAATTTAGCCAAGTTAAAATGTGCAGAGTTGACAAAAGCATATTTATTAAATTCTCAAACTGCCCTAGTGGTAACATTGCCATACATGATATTAAACAGTGTAATTTGGGAGTGTTACACTGAGTTTATACAATTCTGTGATAATAAGGCATAGATAGATAAAATTTTAACTAACCTAAAATGATTAAAATCACAATTAAAGCCTTGGTTCTTTTGCTTAACGAACAATGTAACAGATCAAACAGTGATGAGGTATTTGTTTTACTGACGAGACAAAGCATATATTCAGAAATGAGGAAAAAGAAACACTCCATCCATGACATAATAACTATTATGCCATTATTAACTTTAGCTCTTCTGCTTTCTTTCTTATAGTCTCCTTGATGTTTCTAAGCTTTTGCCACAGACATTGACTCTGAGCAAGGAAGGGAAGCTTTCTCTCCTCAGCATGATGTAGGGGGTGGAGAACCAGAAGGATGTGGGTTGGAGAGGTGGGGAGAGGAAGAGTCTTAGGGCCTGGTCGGGGTCTCAGGTCATTAAATATCCATGCTGAGGAGGAGCGCTCAACGCTTCCAAACTCCAGCTGCATCACACTGCATCATACCGGCTCCGAAACCACACCATCCGCTTTCTCTCTTGCACTCCTCTCTGTTTTTCCATTCACACACACACGCACTCTGTTTACAACCTCTGGAGACTCACACGTGCAGGAAAAAAAACCCATGCACAATTGCAAAATCAGCCAAAATCCTTACCAGCCCCTCCCTCTGAATTGGTTCGAAAACACTGACTTTGAATCACTGCTAACGACTAGAGAAAGATACAGGATGTATACTTACCCTCTCTCACACACACACACACACACACACACAAAAAAAAAAAAACCCACATTCTCCACTACACAGAAATGTTCTCCCATCTCAGGACCCCCTATGTGATTCTATTAATAGCTAATACACACCACCATTAGCATGCATGGAAACCTCCCTTGCACTATTAATAGGACATGTCCAAATCACTGCTGTCGCATTAGCGGCTAACCGCTACAGCACGGGGAGTTTAAGTGTTGCTAACCGAGCGTGCCTGGTTTATTATGCCTTGTGTGAATAATAAAATAGCCCCTCTCTCTCTCTCTCTCTCTCTCTCTCTCTCTCTCTCTCTCTCTCTCTCTCTCTCTCTCTCTCTCTTTCTCTCTGCTCGTCGTCTCTCTGTTTCTCTAACTCTCCCTCTTTCTAACCTTCTCTCTCCCTGCCACACTTTCTCCCGTCACAGCACCTCTACATACATGGGTGAACTTGGCAGAGCACTTTGTTTGAACATTGAGTAGCTTGCCTTGTATCGTGAATATTTAACTTTCTCCGTCGGGCTGCGGCTAACGTTGCTACAGAGGGGGGCAGATTAAAAGGCCGTGCCACTGATTAGCTGAGCTTGAGCTGATGTCAGTCACATCTTGCTCTCTGCCCCTGCTTGGTTTCCTTTATGACTTTTAATGCATCATGTAGCAGTTTTAAGCACTGAAATATTTTTGTCAAATGAATTGTGATATATTTACTAAGGTAAGACAACATAACTTTATATTTTATTTCCTTTTTGTGCTTTTATTCATATAGTTTTTATGTGTTTTTAAAAGTTAATATCACATTAATCATAAACCTGGAAATGAAGACGATCTGTTTCATTTTACTAAAAGAGATGACCTTGTTGGCAGCAATGTTGCCATCTTCCTTTACTTAATTAGTCTGTCATTGTAAGTAAAGCTGAAACACAGAGTGGAGTCATCAATTAGTTGATTAGAAACCATTTTGATAATCAATTAAAAGTTGCAGTAATTTAAAAACAAAATACACACAGTTCGCAGGTCTCAAATTTTTGGATTAGATGCTTTTCTGTTTATCAGTGCACAAACAGAATATATTTGGGTTTCGGACTGTTGGTCATCGCCTCAGGCTCTAAGTAATTATAATATGCATTTGTGCTATTTTCTGACTTTTTATAGATATCATGATTAATTGATTCACCATAAAAAACAATTGTCAAATCAATCGATGATGTAAAAAGAAAGTATTGTTGCTGACTTAATTGCTAGAAATATTCCAATTTCAGACTGAGAGATTAACATAAATCAATGAATTTTGGGAAGGTATGAATTATATAAACAGTGTACAGTGTTACTGTTTTAAAATTATTTTTGGTTTTATGGAAACAAGGATAAAGAATACTTCCATGGCAGGGATATAGTCATCATTGTACTTTGGGGGATACACATATGAAACAGGGGTTTGGAGGTCCTCCATCAGAAAATTTTAAGCATCAAAATTTAAAGTCCTTCATTATGGTGATTTTAATGCCGATATTTGTGCCTTTTCTGCATTAATTAATGGTGTAATTGAGAGGGACGTGTCTCCTGCATCCCCCCGGAAATCTACACCTATGTTAGAGAGAGAAAAAATGTGTTAAACAAGTCAGTAAATTATTGCTTATTATTGTATCTGAAACTGGCAACATCCCTTTTTTGTTCACATGTAAACATACTTATACTGTATATTGTTGCAAAAATGAAATATGCATTATTTGGGGATAAAAAGGGAAGGTGGAGAGGAATCGGATCTGAATTGTAGGGTTGTAGGATAGTAGGTCAGTCAACAACAATGTAACTGTCAAGTGACAAAACTTCTCCCAAAAGGCTTAATGCTAAACAAATTTGGAAAATAGCTTTAAAAAAATATGTCATAACATGTTACAGTATCTCTATCTCATCTAGATCCTCTTCAGCATTCTCCTTTCCTTTTGCTGCTCTCGATCTTCTCCTCTAACTAGGTTTCCCTTCTCCCCCCCACCTTTCCCTCCTTCCTCTGTCTTCTCATGTTCTCTTCTCTCTCTTCTTCTATCCTTTCCTCCTCCCTCATCTCAAGCAGTGGAGGTCCCATGGGATGGTGTTTTCATGTAACACGCCAACAAGCGCAGAACAAGAGGCGAGGAGTCTTAAATGTCCTGCTAAACTGTATGCGCTTTTCCCTCTCTCTGTTTTTCTTTCACTCTCTACCTTTCTCTGTTGCTCTCATTACCTTTTGTTTCACACAGGAGGCAGTTAGCTCGGCACATTCTTTGTCACAGTTTGTTTTTTTTTTTTGTTTAGTAAAAACCGTACTTGCTACTTCTTTTTTTAATGGTTTTGATTTGAATTTGAAATCATTTAGAAGTTTTGTGCTGTTCACGTAATTGACAATCTACTTTGTAAACTTGATTTTAATACACATTTTGGCGTAATTAAGTCCACAGTAGTATAGTAATACTCAGTGTCTGGAGTGTTAGTGCTATTTCAAAACCTGTATTTCCCAAAGCTATGTGGCGCCATCAGATAGTACATAAAGTCATTTTCAGGCTTGTCCAGATTTTCCCTTCATTCCCTGATTTTCCATGTTCCAGGGTCATGATTCTTAATGGTCCAGGACCAGTCTTTCATCCTAGCCTCCTTGAATTTGCCATTAGCCTATCATAAGGTCAAGGGCTATGGGCAAGACCCAAAATAGCAATGGCCCATTATTTCTCAAGGAAATTGATTATTGATTGGGAACAACAACAGAACTGATTGAAGGCAAAGAGAGAAAGACAGATTGATGGAGAGAAAGAGCATGAGGGGGACTGAGGGCTCAATAATGAATGACTGAAGCATGTCACACAGCAGGTGTATTGGCTGGACAGGAATGAAATGGAGAGGGACCACAATTTACCTACAACATCCTCAGTGGAACGGGCAGATTGCTTTTACCCCGGCCTTCATCCCTCTCTTCCTTTTTTCCAGAGATATTTTTGCTTTTTTTCTCTCTCTTTTATAACGCTCTTTTAACTGTTTATCCTTTATATCCGTCTTGCTTTTTCATTTTCCTTTATCCTTATTATCCTTCCTTCATTTAATTGTGACCAAACTGTCAATACAGCACCTAAAGGTCATTTTCCACTCTAAAAAACAAACAAACAAACATCTGCTAACATCTAGGTTTGGATACTGACCATACCTATACCAACAATACCTACTAGACCAAATCATGACACAAATTTTGGTGCCTTGTTTCGGTGCCAGATTGTGTGTGTAGCGAGTGTGCAGCTGAAAGAGAAAGAGAGAGTGCCGTAACATTTCCCCTGGTCTCCATGCTGCTTTCTATTGTTTACTAACCTGCTGTTTTCTTGCCTCTCTCCTCTCTGTCGAACGTGACACACCAGTAAAACATAACAGAAAAGCATGCTTGTTGTGTGTACACAGCTCTAGTCTACTGGCAATTGGAAAGGAGTATATAGCCTGTTTTAGTGGGTTTTCCAGTGTTTAAAAAACCTGCATACATGGACTAATTTCAGATGAAAAGGGGTGTAAGTTGTCTCTAGTGTCCTTATATGTCTTTAGCGTCTCTGTAGTAGATGTACCTGTGGCTTTGTTCATTTTTATGTGGCTGTATTTGTATATTGGTGTGTGTGTGATTTGATGTATAGCTGTGATATGGACTATATATGATCATGTTCGTGTGTGTGTGTGTGTGTGTGTGTGTGTGTGTGTGTGTTCATGTGCATGAGGTCCAAGTTCCTGCAGTGTTGACAGGTCTCTTGCATGTCCCGACCACTCTAGACAAACCAAGGTTGGGTTTAATCTTATAATGGCTGAGAGAAGGCCTCCTTAAAGCAAATCACAATGCATTGACCAAAAGACTCATGCATTATTCAGAGTTCCTTTTTTTTCATATCACACAACCTCAGCAATGCTCACACACCAACACACACAGGCTCATTTGCACTAATGTATGTGTGTAAAGTACACACACACTCACTGTTTGCTCTCTATAGGCCCCATGACCAGTCGGACTAGATTTTGCTGTAATTCAAATAATTGGTATGTATCTCTGTTTTGATTGAATTAGCGCACTAGAGCTAATTGAGATATCCCTCCAGTCAAAACTGCATTCCCTAATTCTATTTATTTAAATGTGTTTCAAATAGCATTTGACAAAAACCTTTTAGCTGACTTACAAAAAGATGTTCTTAGGCTCTGTGTATTTATTAATGCGCCTCATGAGAAAGGAGTTATGTAATATTTTCAACACAAATAAAGTAGATTATATGAAAATAACACATGTTTGTAAGATAAGTTTAGACTTATATCCTGTATATAGCGCAAAAGAGATTCAGGAAGACCTGTAAAATATGTGTTTTTTTGAGTGCGTACATGCCTCTTATACCGCTTCGCATTGAAATACACTCTCCATCACCCCGTAGTGTCCGATACATTAATTACAGTCAGATTAAATATTCATTAACAGAGCTATTAGTAAAATAATCTGATGGACTGGAACAATGAAGAGGATGACAGACTTGAGTGTTCAACGGAGGAAAGACACTCATTTAATCTGGAAACAGAGCTGTTTTTATTTTATGGGTGTTTCTTTTATTCAATAGAAATTAACATGCATCACCATTTAACTGACAATCACACAGGCCTTTCTCTCTGACTCCACTTCAGAAAATCACATTCAACTAGTATTATATTTCTATAACATTTTATATTTGCTGCTCTATGATACATTAATAATTTGTAAAATATAGTATTGTCACAATAGATTAAATGCTGACTGAAAAAAACTGAAAACAAGAAGCACAATGTTGAGATCAGTATATGTTTTTCCTCGATTTTGCCTGAAAATAATGATAAGTTAAAATATATGTTGACACACACACACACACACACACACACACACACACACAAATACTTGCACTGACACACACACACACTGGCCAAGTCGCAGTAGGGTTTGTGTACTCAGCCCCTGTGTGTCCTGCCTTCCTCTAATTGGCTCCTTTGCAGAGCAGCCCTGCCACTGAGACTCGGGGTGTCTCTCTCCTGCTTCCTTCCACCCTTTTCTACCTCTTTCCGGCCTCACCTCCGTCCTTTACCCTCACCTTTGCCTACCCACCAGGGCCTTGGATTTATTCTCTGCCCCTCATCATCTTTCCTGGAGCACACCGAGGCTGAGCAGTATAATCCAATATAAAATCAAAATGTGTGCATTCACAAATGCCTTTCAGCTGTTTGAAAGCAGTGAGCTTCCTGCAAGTGTTTATCCTGAATGACAACAATAAGAAATCAGTAATAAATCACATTTTAGTGCTGAATCTGAACTTTTTGCCTATAAATCCATCATTTGGCCTTTGTGGACACACTAGTTTTTCTTTTTCTTAAACCACCCAGTTGAGATGTGCTTTCCCTTTAACAGCTCTTAATTTAATCACTATTAAACTGAGGATATAAAAATCTAAATCTATATTATATAAGTTGTATGTAAATGACAAATGAAAACATTTGTTAGTCATATTTCAATTTTCTTTCTTTTTCTTTTTTTGAGGTGTGTGGGTGTATTTTATCACATAATATACTAAGCAGGGATTTGGTAGAAGCAAACTTGACATAATTTTTTTGACATATCAAGTTAATATTCATCAATGTAAGAAGCATTCAACTTACTGGATGGATCTTTAAGGGGGAACGTTTTTCAATAGTTTGTTGAAAATATTAATATACATTTTGGCTGTGATGCTTCGTGATCACTGACTGGAGGTTGAGACACCTTTTATATATTAAATTCCACATTATTGATCATGTAACAGGAATAAGATCTAATTTTCATTTGTAAATCAGATCTAATGGTTGTAGGTCAGTGTACTGCAGATACAGAGAGTTGTTTTTAGTTCAGTATTTGGAATATTGTCCCGTTTCAAGAGACAGCTTAACCGTATTCGGCCTGAGGGGACACTTATAAACACATGAATATGCTCCGACCCAGACACAAAGAGATGACACCATACATAAACACACACTCACACACGTACACGGTGTTCATGCACACACACACACAAACAGATATATGTGGAAAGACAGACACAAACACAGACAGTGTGGACATAAGCAAGACTGTGCAAGGTGTTTTATGCATGCATAAATACACTCATGCATGCATGAACACACACACACATACACACACATGCGGGCCGTACTTCTACTCACCTTAATTGGCCCACCAAGCATCACTTAAGAAGCCTTTGAGACAGAGAGAGTGTGAGATAGACATGGAGGAGGAGAAGGGGGGGAGTTCAGAGATACAGACAGAAAAAGGAAAGGAGATAGAGTCTCAGAGAGAAGGAGGAGATCGGGAAGAGGGAAGAGAGGGAGGGCAGAAGGCACGAAGAGGAGAGAGAAAGAAAGCTCCCTGTGTATTTCTGGGGGTAATTACAGATGCAGATTTGCGTTGCCACTTGCAACATGGCTGAATTCATTTCCATCTTCACTCTGCCCTTCCCCGGTGCCCCTGGGGAGGTAGAGACAGAAGTGTGTGTGTGGTGTGTGAGGTTGTGTCTTGTGTGTGTGTGAGTGTTGAAGGAGGCGAATCTGGGAATCTGCATAACAAGCTGGGAAAAAAGGAGGAAAGGGGAAGGAGAGCATGAGAAAGAGGAACAGTATGTGTGTGTTTCAGAGGGCACCTAAGACAAACCAAGACAGCTCGTCAATGATAAAATACATGTAATTCTTGATTTAAAGGAACACATTGGACCTTCGGGTGTTGCAAACACTTGAATGTCACTTTATATGTTTTAATGATTGCCAAAATAAGCAAATCAAATATGATGTGGTGTCAGGTACAATAATGCGTGACATAATTGTACACGTGCTTGAATTCACTTTTAGTTTTGAGCCCTCAAACTTGGTCGAAGTGATTAGGTCAGCACATTAAGGCATGCCAAGTGTTTGCAAACACTTACAGTACATTATGGTTAGTTTTAAACTATATACAGTAGGTCCCGGCAACCAAATCAGTGCCACAAAGTTTAATCAATCACAGGAAAGTATTTGAAAGTCAATTCAGCCCATCTCTGTTTGATTGATAGCTCAACGGAAATACTTGAATTGCACTCCTGCAGTAAACTCCACCCACCTGCTGTCCCTTGCAGATTAAAACAGATGGTAAAAATAAATGTATACTTTCTTCTAACTCAGTCGTTACTTTCAAATCGACAGATTTTCCAGAACTTGTATCGATTCCTTTTTTTTTCATTTTTAACTGTAACTATTAATAGACAATTAGAGACACCTCGTCCTCTCGAAGTTCAGTTTCCCCCTGTACATACAAAGAGTTGCTTTAAAAAAAAACCCAACACTGCCTTAATTGATAGAAGAGCAGAGAGATATAGAAAACTGACACACTGTTTGTTGTGCTTCCATTGTGAGAGAATACAGGTGTTTGATGCCATAGCAAAACCCCCACGGTGTGTTTACCTCAGACTTGTCCTTCAGTCAGCAGAAGATTGATGGAGAGCCACACGCTCCCACAGCATGCTGGTATTTGTGTAGTGACGGCATATGGCCACGAGGGGCTTACTGATCACAGCATTCTGTCTCTGTGTGTGTGTGTGTGTGTGTGTGTGTGCGTGCGTGTGTGTGTGTGCGTGCGCGCATGCATGTGTGCGCGTGTGTGTGTGTGTGTGCGTGTGCACATGTGCAAGACAGAGTGACAGAACAGCAGAAACACAGTGAAAGGCAGATAGACTGACACCAGCAGACAGAAATAGACAGCAAATGTGCATGTCAGTCAAAACAAACATGCATTCTTGTTAAACCTCTCCAATATTTGTGTGTGAATGAGGAAGTGCACATGTGCTTGTGGGCTCACGTTGTTCATGTGTAAACCCTTTGTTTTGCTGTTTTATGTCCCTGTGTTTGTTTTTGGCCATTGTCTCTGGAGAAAGAGAGAAAGAGAGCGAGATGAAGAGTCTATCACTGAATCTCTCTTAGTTTTTCATCCCTTTGTGCAACAAACAAACACAAGGATACACACATACACATGCACACACACACGCTTTTCCTGTAAGACCACCTGGCTTCCCGCTGCCAGTCCGCCAGCCAGCTCAGCAGCCAGAGACTTGGCCCGATTAATTATCTTCCTGCTAATTGAATGTAGAGGGACTCTACAGGGATGGGTCATTAAACTGATGCAGCGTATGTTTGTCTCCACTGTTTATCTATCCGCAGCTAAAAGATACATCAGGCACACACTGAACACAGGCACGTGCAGATTCATACACACACATATGTGAGGGTACCAATATCTGTACTCACACACGATGCTCATCCACACAAGCATTCACTGTCTTTGCTGCTCAAACACATACACAGGCACCAATACGCGCATGCACAATTAATTTTGGATTAATAAATCCTCTGTGGTGTTTTTCATCACAGGTCAGCACAGTGAGTGCCAGAGAGATTTAACTAGAGTTACAACTAGTGATTATTTCAGTAATTAATTAATCAGTTAATTTCTTTTGAAATTAATTAATTAATGGGTTAATTTGTCACAAAACAGTGAAATATGGTCAATATAATTTTTCAGAGCCCAGGATGACATTTTCTAATTGCCTCCTTTGCCCAATGCGATATTATTAAAGCAAATTCTCACTTTTAAAACTGGACCAGAAAATAAAAATTCCTTTTTAAAAATGACAAACAGAGCTGCAACATAACATATAATTAATTGAAAAAAAAAAAAAAGTAAACTAAAGCAAATCAAAGCTTCACAGGGGGTCACTAGCCCTGTGTAAGAAAAGTTCAAATTATCTTATTATTTCATTTGTTTATGTAAAAACAATAAATAAATAAATGGGATTGTTTTTTAAGTTTAAATCACTATTCGCAATATAAATGTCTCACTAAATCGCACATGATAAAGGCTCAGTGAGCACAAGCTATCTTTACAGCCCTTTTACTCTTCTCAACAGCCTTGTTCTGTATTAGAAATGTACACAATTTAAACAACTGAAGAGAAAATTAAACAATGGCCAAGGGTCAGGGAGAAGGAAAAACTGATTTTGTCAAAAACGAAAGTATGCATGATTGTTTATTGACAATAAAAGTATCCATAAAATGTGCTACTTAGTCAGGGGTCGTCAGCTTATTCAATGATAGAAAAGGGGTTCCTTCTGGCAAAAGTTTGGGAGCCACTTTTCTAGGTGTAACGCATGCTCCGTATGTTTTTACAGCCAACTCAGTGCATCTCAGAAAGGACAATATTGAATTAAACATGATATTTTTACCCTTTATACTCATTTCTCCTGTGGCATCTGCTCTCCTCCTTTGATAAAGAAGTGACAGCATTACAAACACTACAAGATCTTCCACAAATGCGCGCACACTCTAAAACCACGTGCTGAGGCCTTATGGAAGTCTTATTAATAGAGTGTATATGGGGTGTAATTAATGCAAAGCACTTTAGGTGTGACAACCAAGCCCTTGGTCTCGGTATTAAGCCTACATTGTTTCAGCGCTAACGAGAGGGCTCTCAGGGGAAGTGGCTCTGTTTCTTGTCTTCTCCCCGTCTTTCTCTTTATTACCTCCTTCATGATATTGGTGTCATGTAATCCTTGATACTGCGACTCGGTAATGATATGCTGTCCTGGAGACATTAGACAAGGGAGTGTAATGTTGATGGTGCATGGGTTTTTTTTTGGTTAAAGAACAGGAGCAATGTTGTTCATTGCTGTCCTTATACAGTGTGATAATTTGAGTATTTAATATATATCCCTGAATTACATTGTCTGGCATTACACAGACGTGATAAGGAGCTGGCAGAGTGAAGTTCTTTAAATGTCTGCTCCAACTGGTCCATTCTTACATACAGCTCCTTCAGGTAATATCTAGAGAACTTAATGATTTCAGGGCATGTGTGAAAGGGTTTAGATAAGCTGTCTAAGATGTTAGCCCAAAACATCCCACATTTGTCATCATTGTTAAATTTTTCCCCTAATTTGTCCTTCATCTGCATCCATTTTAAGAAAATATAAACATGAGTTACATTTCTTTCATCGAATCCAATGCAATCCAAATTCAAACCTTAAGATCTCCAACAGTTGCTGTCATGCCTTGTTTTCGTCCATCTACCCTGTGAGCCGATACAGTTTTGTTGTATTTGTATTTAGTGACCTGAGCAGGGTATTCAACCACATATATTAGGCCCATTGTTGGCTGGTAAAAGCTGATGGCCAACACAGAGGCCCATTCCCCCCCACATGCCTGCACACACATAATGGCCATTTCACAGCTCGTCTGGGGGTAATGGGGCCTGGCTGGGCCCACCGAGATGGATCACCCCCAGATGGGGATGAAATGGGTGATCTGGCAGGATTGACGAGGCCTTGAGGTGCTTTTAGAAGACCCCAAACCTCCACCCTTCCTCATAGGTCTGCATTTGGTATAAGTTATGTGAACTGGGTGCAGGGTAGATGATGGGGCATTGATTTGGAAGATGGTCTCATTGTCACAGTGTTCAGGTGGATGAGAGATGGATAGGGTGTGTTACACATCTTCAGACTCTGGTTTTATGTTTGCATATGTCCATTTTTGTACACCTGTTCATGTACGTGTGACTTCTTTTGCATGAATCTTTGTGTTTATGTGTCAAGAAGAAAAGAACAAAAAATTCGAAGCTAAACCGATATTGACCTGGAGCAATCACTCTAATCACCCACCCCGAGCTCACAAATTACCTGAATCGCCTGCACACCCCACTCTCCTTTAAACTCAACACAACCAAAACACAACATGACTGTGCTGGTATTTCGACTGGACCTTTGAGGCGAGCGGCGGCTGACGTTATAAATGGCGTGTGGTGGATAATGTCAATACTCTGTGATTGGACCGAGCCTGCTGAGTCGCTAAAGGTCAGGGAGGAGCACATTGCTGATTGTTTTCCAAAGACAGCCCATTGAAGTTTGTCTGATAGGGGTCATTTAGTTTAAGACACACTCAGAGGCTAAGTTATCAGTCTGTGTCACCGACGCTCCCTCCTCTAACAGTGCTGTTTAGGTGAAAATGAATGTTTTTGGTTCTAGCCTTTTTGATAAATTGTACCTCAATCTATTTGGGATTAGCAGTTATTTAATTAATGTAAATTATTATCAGAATTCAAAGCAAATGATCATCGTGGCTTTTAGCTGTCACTGATAGATGAACAGGCTGCCTGTCATACTGCGCCCTGTCAGATTGATGGATTAATGTCATCGAGGCAATAATTTCCCACACTGGTGTGTCAATACCCTATTACTTTGCAGTTGAGCATGAGTTGTGGTTCTATCAAAGACAGACATGTTGTGAGGTGTGTTTTGTAAAAAGTATGTCCATCACAATCATGTATAAAACTGCCAGCCATCATAGTTGTATAGTTATAGTTGTTAATAAAAAGAAATATGCAACTTTTACATCATACATACCACAGTAATGGACCATCTAGTTTTACATTTATGAAGTTCTTTCACTTCATTGTGTGAATGTATGATTTAGGTGGTTATGAGGTGATGAGGGTTTTTTACATCACCAACGGACAAGTGCAACCATGCAACCGTATGTAAAAACTTTTATCAGTTGCAGAGAAAGAGGTTATTTATGCTTCCCTTTACATAAGAAAATAGATACATGTATTGAAAATAGATGGCACGAGAGGGCAGACTCAAAGGCTTCAGAAAAAACAATCACATTAGGCGGTATTAATATACCTTTTAAGAGGCAGCGGAGCAGTGGTCGTTGAGACCATTAAATACATCGGGACATGTGATCAGATAATCACATCACAATATTAGCAATTCGTTCCTTTTTGTTCCTGTCCTCATTGTGTCTTATGGATCTCACCTGATCTACGCTACACTGCTCCCACGATCTCTGGCAGTATTGCTGTATTTTGTCTGTATCCGTAAAATTTCAGAAAACTTTCACAAATTTGGACGGAATGAACACAGAGTACGGACAGAAAGCTCTATCCACGTCTGTATGTGTTTCTAATGTTAAGCATAAATAAGCCCTATGCTAACATATTCTTCCACAGTAAATGTGCAGGTTTTAACACTATTTATCCAAAGCATTCAAGAACTTGAAATTAAAAGGTTATACCTTGGTTGAAACACGTCACATGATAAAACATTATCCAAAATAAGGGGATATACTAAGAGATTCAATTAAAACATTTATATAAGAAGTACAGCTTCACATTCTGGCATTCAGAAAATGTCCTTTCATATAGAAAAACAAAACAAGTGTATGTCCCCATAAAAAAAGAAATGTAAAAAATTAGATAGTTAATTTCTTCGATTGCCACATATCCCATCTCCTCCAACCTTTAAAGACGCTTTAATCTCAGCGGTCTTTATGTCCATTGAAGCACGTGCACCACTCCAAACACACATATGCATTATTATGCGCTAACCTAGGCTTTTAGGTGTAATTTCTCAGATGATGTTCCTTCTGTGGTATATCCGTGAAAAGCGATCTAAAAAACACAAGATGCAAATGCAGATATTTGCTACTCTATCCACCCACATCATTTGGAGAGTTGGTGTGTGTATGTGTCTGTGCAAGGTGCACACGTTTGCACTCACGACACCCCTCGTCTCAGTGCCTCTTCAAAGGCATTGAGTGGTGCCCTTTGTGGCCCCCGCTCCCTCCCTTTTCACTCTCCCTCCTTTTGTCTTAGCGTTTCATATTTAATAGAGCTGGCTCGGAAACAGAGCAAGGATGGGTACCTGAGGCTGAGGGCGAAGGCCTACTGATGCCCGGTTGAAGTGTCTCCTCTCTCTCTCTCTCAGTCTCTCTGTCTGCATCTCTCTCTCTCTCTCTGCCATGATCCTTTCAAGCGAATCTATGAGCAGCAGATCAAAGGGATCCACAATGATGTCCCTCTATTCTGTCAGGACGGCACGGTCGTTGAGACGCCCCTCTCTCTCTATGTGCACACACACACACACTTGCCCGCTTTCAAACAGGTGTCTTGACTGATAAGTGATACATATATGGAGTGGCAGAGACAGATGCAACAGAAATAGAGTGCAGATCCTCTCCCTTGCCTTCATCTCTGCTCTTTCTCCCTCTACATGGCATTTAGTCTTTAGTCCCCTCCCTCACTCTATCATATCTCTTTTACTTGTAGCATAATTGAATTAAACAGACTTATTCCTTTAGTTTGGTTCAGAGGAGCATCTCAGCTGAGCTCGGAAAAGAAGAGGCAGCCTTCCTATGTCTCCCTTGTGTTCTGCTTTCCTCCGCACTGTAAGGTGATGAGAGCCCATTGGCGTCTGTCAAACTATCTGGCTGATTTTATAGCTGGCTTTCAATCACCTGCCTTGTAAAGAACAAGAACACATGTACCTTATTGATCATCAATCAATGATCAATTAAGACAGCCATTTGTCCTATTAGAGCAAAGGGTCCAGCCAGACCGTAGCTTATTTAGCTGTTTGATTGGAAGGGAGCGGAGGGAATGGATATGCTTGCATAATTGATCAGGATCAGGTCTTTAAACACTTATCTCATCCAAGTCAGATAGTGTGGCTGTTTAGGTTGATACCAAGGAAATGTGTTGCCTAGAACAGAGACCTAGTAGGTTTTTATAGGTTTTAAAGCACCACTTGATAGTACAAAATTTGCTGGACAGTTGGCTGCATTTGCTTAAAGATGGTGTTCAGGCCCGCACATACTTCCCACATTGAACATCCGCAAACAGCTGTGGTTAGATGGACAAGCATGCGGTTCTATTCACAGTACAGTTTGAGAGGCCGCGTCAGTCTCAGCAGTAAATGGGAAGGCAGGGAGGTGAGCTTACCTTTCTCCTACTGCTAACATCGGATGAAAATTAGGCTAAGAATATGCTGCTGGGTCTGGAGTGAATTTCTGTTCCATATCCAAACTAAAACTCACTTCACCAAGATGAGTAGGCTGCGGCTGCCTTGACTGAAGAGTTTTTGACCAGACTAGAGTTCGGAGCAAGAGATTGGATCATGCGTGGTCAGCACATTTGCTATGCATACCGTCCACATGGTCACAAAAAACTAGAATGTATAGGGGTCTGTGTGGACCCTCCCAGACAGGGGTATATGACGACACTTTCGTCATTTAAACCAAAGTGGACCCTTGCAGATGTGAAAAATATGAATTTCCCCTCAGTTTGTTGGGCTGATGGTTCAAAATCTGATCTGTCATCCTTAAGCCCTGATTACACTTTTTATCAAATGTATTTTTAGTGATCTGATCATATGTGGATTGCGCTAAATACAAGTGTAAGAGACCACCAAGACCCATCACGATCCAATCACCCAAACCACTTGGCAAGGTGGGACACATGTGACCACATATCTTTTGTAGTGTAAATGCAAATGTTTTGACGACAGCACTCTAACTGACACAACTGCAAATGGGACCAGCAAACGTGCTACAGAGCAGCTAGCTGAAGTGTAGATGTCATAAGTGTGCGCCGAGCAGTAACGAAATCTGGACACAAGTGGAGACACCTGATCAGCACAAGTCTGACCAGCGATGTGTCTTGGCTGTCCACTTGTGTTTCTGTTACTGAAACACATGTTAAATATATAATAATACATCAGCTTCAACATTGTGTTACATTAGATTTCACTCGTCTTTAATTTCTTCCATGTTGTATTTTAATCATGTGTAAAACCAGTGTTTCAAACATAGTCATCGTATTTGGACGTGTTGATGGTCCTATTTTTCTGATCTTTATGGTTCTAGTGATGCAGTGGAAACCCAGACTTGGAACAGATGAGGGAACTTTCAGTTCTTGCGTTTAGTTCCTGAGGTTCTCTAGTTTGTGTGAGTATTTTTTCATAAATGCCCATCGGACTCCTCTGGCCCTTGACTCACTCTTCTTCACTCAATGACATTCCCCGCTCTCCCCCTTTAGTTCTCACTGCAAAGGTGGCGCTATTTCACCATCTTCCTCCAACAACTCGAACCTCAAACCCTCTGAACCCTCTTCCTCCTCCTCCTTCTCATGCCACTTCTTTGGTTGAGAGATTGTTTATTTGGGTCAAATAGTCAGTTATCTCAGGGAAAAGAAAAGGGGGCGTCTTCCACCTCGGCCATCCCTTTTCCCAAATCCTCACCCTCCTTCTCTTTCTTTTCCACTTTTTTTCCACCCCCAGCCCCTCCATTTTGGTTTTCAGCCATTTAACCAGTCAGCAACAATCAGAGCTGACAGAGCGACGGGAAACAATCGAGGCGGGGTCACCGGAGGGGTGACCTCAGAGGGCTGGGGGGTAGGGATCGAAGTGAGGCCCAGGCAAAAAACCGCCACCCCAGTGCAGTGTCCCGCCTGGCTCTTTGTTGCAGTCGGCCAGTGAGAAAATGGGGACACTTTAACTCTCCTCTGCATCCACCTCTCTCCGACAACCCCTCCGCTCTCTTTTCCTTCCCTATCGCCTTCTCATTTGCTCCCCTCACACTCTTTCTTATTCCTCTTTGTGCACTTGCCCAGAGAGGGGGAACAGAGGGAACAGAGAGTGATAAAGTGACTGATGGGCCACTTTTCCTCCCATTTTTTTCCCGTCTTCCCTTTCTCTCCGACAGTGTCTGTGCTGCGTGACACTCGTGTTTGTGATTGACAGGGGGCGTGGAGGTCTATGTGTGCATGTGTGTCTGTGTTCAGAAAGGGGGGGGGCAAAGTGACTGTGTGTATCTGTGCATGTCTGTCTGGACGATTTGTGGGGGGGTGGGGGCGTTGTGGGAGTAGGACCATAGTGGGTGAGAGAGGGAGGAGGGTGGATGGTAGGATGGGAGAGTCAAGGGGAGGAAGTGTGAGGGTGAAGAGAGAAGAGGGAGTCGGGGGGGTGGGGGGGGTCATCCACTCATTCTCTCACCCTTTCCGTGACAGTTTGGAGGTTTCACACTTAAATGCCCCTGCGTTTGTTTTGTCTGCGCGCCTCGACCAGGTTCCCATGTGAAAGTGCGCTCTCACTGTCCTCTTGCTCTCATCTGACCGTTGGGCGTCACAGCAGTCAGAACCGGAGCTGAGATGAACGTATACAGAGACTGACAGCTGGGCCCAGGTCTGCAGACGCAGGGCATGTAGCACCTCAGAGGGACTCCCTCTGGTTCCCATGCTAGCGGCCCACTTGGTGACCTCATGAGTTTGTTTACTTGGATCTGAAGGACTAATTACACTGCATGCCATTTTGTGGCTACAGCATAATCACAAATGAAAAAAGTCTGTGTGTGCACATGTTGTGCTGTTTAGAAATCCCACATTTCAAACAAAACTTGTCTGTAGACATTTTTTAAAGCTTTTATCTGCAAAATACATAATCGTGAAATGTTGAAACTGCAGTAACAAATCTCTCAGGTTAACATTCTTTTTTAATTTCAGACAGTCTCTCAGGTTAGCATGATGTCATGCTATTGTTGTAGTAATGTCTGGCAATTTGTTAAATAAATCACTGTCATTGTATGCGTATCATTGCTTTATCTACTGGAAAATGTCAAACTCGGTTGAGTTCATTCTCTCCAAATATCAAACTAATACACTGATACGCATAATTAGAGGTCATGGGCTGGCAATTAAAACAGTATCCCTTCCTCTCACTGGGCTCATCACAAATGTATGATAATTTAATAATTTTGCCACTGGTGTCATATATGGATGATTGATTAGAGATGGAGAGAAAGGGGGAGAGAGATGGGCGGAGGCGAGTCGAAAGGAGGCAGAGTGGGAGGGAAATGAAGGGGGAGCAAGGGATGAATTAGTGACGGGATGGAGGGAGAGCGAGAGGGAAGAAAGGAGAAGGGGGGGGGGGCACATTCCTGGGTGATTCAGCACGGTGGAGCAGCGTGAGGGAGGGACGGCGAGTGGATGGACAGAGGGTGGGATGGATGGATGGAGGGGAGAGGAGGAGGGGTGACGGGGCTCCCCTCTAGCAAGTGCGGCGACAGGGACAGATGGCGTCCCTCGGCGGACAGAGTGAGTCCCAGTTTTCACCTGCGGCCCCATGGGAAAAATCCGCCTTCCTCACACATGCAGCCATACAAGAGGCCCTGGAATGCTCGTGCAACACTGCAGCAAGATGAAGGATGTACTCCGAGGAGGGGGGAGGTGGGGGGAAGGATGGAGCCGGGAGGGAGGGAAGCAGAGAAGCGGGTCAAGGGAACAGCGATGTAGTATAGTCTGAGAAAACTTTAAGGGAGGAAATACGCAGAGTGGGAAAAGCATGGAGGATTAGGAGATTGTGGAAAGTAGAAATTGAAGGAAGATATAAAAGGAGGCAGTAAAAAAATCAATAAGCACAATGTTTGAAGAAAGGGAAGCAGCGGGGAAGCCTTCACACTGTGAAAACTATTTGACAGATACTTTCCGACAGACAGCGCAACACCCATTCAGATGCCTCTCGTTCTCTCGCTTTCTCCCCCTTTTCCTTCCCTCCCTCCTCAGCCGTCATCTCCTTTCTCCCCGCCTTGTTTTCTTTCCCCTCCTTGCCCCATCTCTCCCTCTCTCTCACTCCCTGACTGTTGGGTGATACAGATGGTGCTTTTGAGGACTGTGAATGGGGTCAGGCCGGGTCGGGAGGGGAGGGGGGTGCAAGGGAGGACCAGACAATAATGTAACGATTCGGCCGGCCCCCGGACCAGCAGGGCCGTGGAGGAGAGTGAAAGTAAACAATGGTCCGTCGCTGAGGGGGTCAGTGGGAGGGGAGAGGGGAGAGGGGAAAGGGGTGCGCAGGGAGGGGGTCTGTCTCCCAGGGTCTTGACGCAAGCCGCTGTTGGGAGGGGGCCAAAATGTGCGTGTTTTGGTGTATATGCACAGGTTGGCTGCAGAGGGGCAAGGAGGTCACAAGGTAGCGGCACTCCAGTGTTGGCATGTGGTCTGCATCTGCAAGTCTGTTGTGGAAACTCATTACAGCACCAATCCTGCAGAGCGCTGCTTTGTTGTCTGCAAGTGGTGCCTCAATATATTTTCTGTAAGGAGATGTTTAAAAAATGCTTCTCTCTATGCAGCATCACCAACACTAAAGTATGACAAGTTTAAGCCAATGAAAAGTTTCTGCCCATAGAAAACCTTTAAATTTAAGTTTTCTAGTAACATAAAGCATATGAAAATTCTGACAAAATGTACTGTCAGGAAATCAAAGATTTGTATGTCCTCAGAAATGCTGAATTGCTTCGCTGAAAGAGTTGGGTATAGTGGTCTTACTCAAGGGCAGTAGTAGACAACGTTTGTCAAAAACTGCCCTTGAGGGATGCTGCAAGGGCAGTGGAACTTAATAGTTATTTAAACGTGCTTTTAACATACTCTCCACAAGTGCATGGCTCAAATGTTCAGACTGTGATATGTTCTGAGACTCTTTTTGGGCTTGTATTTATTGCAACTCTGTTGTTGGCATTGAAATATGTCACTTGCAGTAATTAAATTCAGAAATGCGCACATTTTTATGTTTTAGTGATTGTATAATTTTAAATTTGTGTGTTTATTATTTACTGATCATTTTATAAGAGCAGTAAAAAAAACTTTTATTACATTCAGTGTTTCATTCTAGAAATGACTCCCTGTTTTTAAGTAGTGGCATTCAGTTATCAAAACCTTTTTTGTCCATCAGTTTCAGATGATTGTTCTACAGGCTGTAGTGGACTTTATAGGTTACCATCTGTGCACTGACAGCATGAGCTGGAGTACAAATGAAGGGGATAGTAGAGTGTGACAGTTGACACATGGCTAAGCAGGCCTAAAGATGCCCCATTGATCTAATTGACTGGAGAGGCAGGAATCAATATCAGTGATCAGCAGGCCCCCGAAGTCCAATAATTTGCACAATGCCTTAACTTCTCTAGCTAACCAGATGTTGGTGCTACTGAAGGCAATGATTTGACCTCAGTAGTGCTGCTTGTGAATGAAATGCAGGACATCCTTTGGTACCATCAACACTTTGTTTCGTTGAGGGAGTAAATTGCGACAAAAGGCAAATCTATGTTACATTAAACCCTTGTCTCTACCTTTGGTTTGATTCTGACCTGAAAGTCAAACCATTATTTCAACGACAAAACCTCAGAAAGGAGAGATTCAGCACAAAATGTAATTTTTTAGTTTTCAATGCGGCGGTTTTCCTTATGAAGGTCTAGTTAATGAAATGTCACATAAAAATAAATTTCAGAAATAAAAGATATCTGACATTTGAAGTGTTTTAACACTTTATGTGTTAACCTTCACCCCTTCAGTCTTTAGACCCTTATACACAAGCTTTTCAAAGAGGAAATTTCATGCCGTTATTCTGTCTTATGGTCTGTATAAAAGGTATGATTGCTGAATGGGGAGACAGTGTTGTCTCGCTTATAAGCCGACAATAGAAGCAGTAACTGCGCCAAATCATCACCTGTGTAAAAGGGACAGCCAGCATGATGGGACCATGGACAGGTTTGGTGAGACATTTTGACAATGTCTTATGTGTGCAACACATTGCCGCAAAATTTAAAAAGCAGCTAGCAGCAGTTAGCAGCTAACTCAAAGACGAAGAACAGCAGCTACAAATGTCCACAAATTGTGAAAACACAGAAGTCTGGAAGCATCTTAACCTTCAAGCAGAGTGTGAGATCAACTGCCACCTAATGGAGGCAGTAAATTATTGTTTTTTGCTTGTTATGCCTTTGTTACTGTTTAAAAAGTGTTGCTGACGCGTAGGTCAAACAACTGGCCAATACAGTTGTGGTACACATCACGCCTCTTTTGCTAGCGGTATGCTGGCATGCTGTCTAAAACCAATCACTCAGCAGCATGATACTGACACTGTTTGGTTATGTGTAAAAAAGTTAAGGAGGCCTAATGGAAGGACTCTGTACGGGCCCTGTTGGGTGACCTCTGTGTAAAATCACCTTTTATCAGTACTCTCTACTTTTGTTCGCTTCATATAAAAATTTTTAATGGACATATGAGTCTTACCAAATTATGAGTTAAAATATATATTTTGCTGCCTCATCTGTGTCTGCCTTACACAGACATACCACCTAAAAATACACTTGGCCCATCTAGCTCCTTTATTGGTTTTCCCCACACTCTCCATCTGTGGCTTTTGATTGACAACTGCTAAGAAATGGAAAGGGACCTTCAGTGCAGAGATGAGAAGGCAAGCTGCAGGGGTCGAGTCCTGCAGCCCCGGGGGCTTGCCTCCTCCTTGGTCTTTATTCCAGGCCGAGGGGCCTGTGCAGGGGCCAAGAGATGCTGATCGGAAACCTTCATTGTCTGTGTGGCCCTCGTATGTCAAAACTACTAGTCCAATAGTGTTGTGACATGTTGTGGGAGGTTTAAGTGACAAACAAACACATACAAATGTCCTCTGGCAAGGTGTGTACAAATCCCTATGATGCACCAATGTGTCTGTATGGCACATTTGCATGAGACACATGAGCAGAGAAGCATTCACACTCAGATAAACACACACTCACTACTCCAAACCACTCTATTACTGCCACTCTAAATCTGTCCCTCAGCTCAAACGGAGCTGTCTGCAGAAAAAGACGAGACTTTGAAAGGATGATTGCTAGAGAATACAGGGACTTGCCTGCAATTGTGTGTGTGTGTGTGTGTGTGTGTGTGTGTGTGTGTGTGTGTGTGTGTTTCTGCGCATGTGGTAGGATTTAGCCATGTTTAAATACCTATAACACATGACCCACTAGTCATGTTATTAAGTGGTCCTTCTTTAGTGAAATAATGTTTAATGTTTGTGTTAACGTCGAGAGTCAGAGAAAGTATTAGGGTTAGTGGCTATTGATCAGAAAATGCCTCAAATACATTACATTCAAGTCAGTTCATTTTCATCACGTGTAGCTAAATCACAAAGTATCTCTATACAGAGTATCTTTTTCATGTCCTTTCTTTGACTCACTCCTCTCTGTCAAATTGAGTCTCTTTTTGCAAGACAGTTTTTCAGCTGCTACTAATGCGATTTCACAAACACACACATTCAGGGTGAAGTAAGGCCCGATTACACCTACAGGCGCAGCCGCTTCAGTAACTCCTTGGTTAAGTGCGTTGGGCAAAACAGCGTAGTTTTCCTGTGGAGAGGGTCTGCGTGCGCAACCATGTGATTTAATGTGCTTAACGCAAAAACACACACAAACATATCTACTTTCATCTCTGGCCACACCTCTGCTTGATCGGGGCGTCAGATAACTTTAACTTTTTTTGGTGCCACTGAAGTGAATGTAAAGAGAGCAGTAAAGAGAGTGTTAAAGATCGGTTTTATCCATTGAGTGTGTAAACAATGGATGTAGCTAATGTGATGTCACCTACACCTTTGTGGACTACCATTTTGAAGCCTGAAACTTGGCATTTTTGCCATCACCATCTTGTTTCTTTTGAGCCAGAAGTTATCAGATTTGAACGAGAGGGTGGAGCTGTGGAGGAGTAAGAAGTGGATCTGACTAACATACTAACATACTGTAGCGACGCCTTGCAAACAGCCTTTCACTCTTAGCAGCCTGCAGTCTATGGGGATGTACTCTGTTTTGGAGCCAGCCTCAAGTGGCCGTTTGATGACCTGCCGTTTTTGGTATTTACGTGTTAATTTTTCAGCCTCCGAGGTTGCTGCTTAGTTTCATTTTTATTGACCTTTTACAAATATTAATTCACTCACAAAGGGCATGAAATTCTGACAATGGAACTGATGCATTGAAGTGCACTGAACTGGTACTAGCAGCGTATAACACACTTTTGTATGTACAACATGTACCAATACTGTATCATAACTCACCAAAATAAAATGACAGTTTGTACACTGTAATGGCAAGTATCTGAAAGTCTGAGATATTTACCCAAACACAGGCTTTTTTTGTCCTTGAAAATTTTACTGAGGAGTTCAGTAAAAAATTAAAGGGAAAAACATAATTTAAGTTATCCCAAGAGTTATCTCAGTACAGTACAGCTGCAGCAAAGTTAAACATTTCTTTCTTAACTTGTTTTCTATTACTTTCCTTTTGTCATTCTTAAAACTGGCTATAGAAAAGCAGAAACCCTGTCTGAGAAGTTACATCTGTATATTACTAAATTTTTTTAATAATTACAAGGTGGTAACATTGTACTTGCTGCCTGGATTATGGTCGAAGACAGTGTTTCTTTGAGTAAATGAAACAATGCATTTATGTATTGTGCTGAAATTGCAGGGAGGAGGTCAGGTGGACGGTGAACATATAAAGTGTGGGACTGTGACACCAGAACCCTGGGTTTGCATCCAGACTTCTGTTTTTGTTTAGGTTGAGGCAACAAAAACACTTTGGTTAAGGGGAAGATAGTGATTTCAGTTAATGTTAATAAAAAAGATATTAACAAAAATAGTAATAATTCTGCAGTAGTTACTATGAGTGGATAGTGGATTTTGAGATTCCCTTTTTTTTGGCAGAAAAAGAATCATAAATGTCAGTGAAAGTTTTGCTGATACATTCACTGTCAACTTTCTTGCACCTTGCCACTTACATTAATTAGCAATAAATCCTTACTATTTTAATAAAAAATGTAATATGCTCAGCATTGCGTTTCCCTCCAAACTGTTCGCTGTTTTAAATTAGTTGTATATAAATGTAATTTTTAGGAGGGCTGAAAACAGTCTCATTCCCTAAGAGGTATAATCTTGTATCAGCGGGGCCCAGATATGTGCATGAATATTGCAGGAGGGTGGTTGCATTGCAGCTGAGGCAGCAGTACAGAATCTGTGCACACCCAGTTAATCTCAGGAGGAAATAACAAGGAGACTTTTCACCACCCGGTGAAACAACTGAATAAAAGCCATTACCTCAACTACTTCTGGATGCATCCCAGTCAGATGGAGCAGGTCCTCTCAGTCATGGATGAAGGTCTGAGGAGGCGAGTTACAGCCTGCCAAGAGCCAACTGAGCCACAACAATGACTAGCTATGACATTGTATTAAACAACATGTGCGGTCTTCTGTGTAACAGGCAAAAAAAAGTACAGAAATCTTGTACTCTAGTGCATTGCCAAGGACAAAGCATTGTCAATTGGTTGGTTGGTGAAATAACAAAAAATATCAGTTTAGAAAAAGTTGTTCATTAAATACATTTAGGTGAGAAAGTTGTCAAATCAAATCCTCTCTCCTTTCAAAATATAAAATTCATAGTGTACGCAGTAACTAGTAGAGTAATACTGAACAGTGCTCAAAGTTTTGTTACTTTTCAAAATGATTCTAAACTAAAAATATGTTCCAGTCAAAAAGACCTCATTCTGTAGGCTCTTGAATCGATGAATGGCCAACAGGTTGACCTTTGCAGCAACTTCAAACAGAATAGCTTTTTAACATTGAAAAGACATACCAAGAGTAAAAGTGTTAAAAGTTAAAAATGACCTTCAGCGTAGAGTTGTCCACATGGGGAGCTTTTGGAAAAAAAATCATGTGGCTTTGTGTTTGGAGAGAGTAGTGCCTGGACCCTCTGCAGCAAGGTATTTACAGAACGGACAGATGCTGAAATTGCTTTTGCATGTGCTGTGACTTGTTGATTAACTTTGTTTTATTTCTGCAGTTAATGTTGAAGTTGGTTGGCTTTTTTCTACCCACAAAGACTCTTGAGCTCTTTACCCGGAGCCTCAAAACCTGTCTGTGTCATTCACAAACAGACCATATTCTAACACCTCAGCTCAGTACTGTCCTTAAACATGTTGAAATCTTTACCTAACCTTCAAAAGTTTGGTCCCTCCATAAAGTAAAGGACTTGTAAGAGAGAGGTTAAAAAGAAAATAATTATCTTGAAGCTTTGGTAGGCAGAAATCTCTGAAAGCAAAAAATAGAGTTAAAGACAGAATTTGAGAATACACTGAACTCCTGTGGCTCTCCCAGAAGATGCACACGCTTCACACAGTAATTCAGTGTTTCCTATACATTAAATTACCTGATCTTATTTCATTTAAGAGTTGTGCACAGTGCATTCGTTAAGCCTCTTCTCCCCTCTCTAATTAGCTAGCTAGCCACCTCCTCCTTGCTTCGCCTCCTTTGTCACCGCTTTGAACCGCTTCACCTGGAGGAGAACGGGCAGCAGCTTAGGTGACGAACCTTCAGTCAGTGACTGCAGCAGTTTGAATTCAGTCAGCGCAAACTCCATCCAATACCAGTTATCACAGTAGGCCTGTGGCCAGCAGCAGCGCCGGGTCTAACCTGTGTCATGGCAGCAACACAAAGTTGGAAAGTAGGAGGTGCCATGTCCCCCCTGGGGTTTGCGCTGGTTGGATTCAGGTTGCTGTTGTCTTGGGGTCCGTCTCCGAAACTGCTGCCAACGCTCCTTACAACAAGATGGTCTGTAGCAACAGGGAATGAGGTGCAGGTCACATTGTGATTTGAGGTTCTAGCTAATGTTAGCTACATAAACAAGAACTTGAAGCCACAGCTGTGAGCCTTTAGCTCTGGTTAGCACAAGGTTAAACAGTTAGCAGCATTTTCTCGTAATCTCTCACTTGTCATTATTGACACATTTTATTTTGTTTATTTTCAGACTCTCTTTTAGACTGTCTTTTTGCTAGGTCTGTCTTCCTCTTTTTGGTTGCATTGCAGTGTCTGCAGTTGTCGCCAATACTAGAATAGGAACTTTTTCTGCAGGACACTGCCACTGAATCATGCTTTCATCAACAGCCAATAACACCCTTTCTCTGAAATTTCTTGCAGTTGGTCAAAGTCTCCAGGCACAAGCTAGACAGTCTAAAGCCCCCCCAAAAGAGCCAAGACAAGTTGCAGATATCTAGTGTTCTCTCTCATGACTTGAATCACAATATGCTTCAAGTTTATTACAGGTGTTTGCCCAGTGACGGCAAAATAAAACACCTTACATCAGCTTTAATCAATGCAGCAGTGGCCAAGATATCCTGACTTTTAGCCACTAGTATAGGTCAAACTTAAAAAATGCCTGACATCACACATTGCATCTCCTTTACTACCATTTCATTAGACCCTTCCTGCCTGGTAGATGTTTATTTCTTTCAGATGGCATATTTCTGATTAGTAATACTGTCAAAGATCTGTAGCTGACAAAGTTCAAAGGACATAAAATATATATTTTTACAAGCAAATTTCACACCTCATGACTCATAAACAGGGTTTGATGTGCAAAATCAGTGGGGTCCTCCTTTAACCATAACATTTTTTAATGTAATTGTAGCTGTGAGGTTTTTTTTTGTTGCTTTTTATCTTAAAGCCATGCACCACAATTAATTGCATGTCATCAGTTTTTGGAGTACCTTTAGAATATTGGCATAATTTCATTCATCTGTATGAGTTTGTTACTCTTTTAAAGTTTTACTATTACAAAGTGCAATGAAAAAGCATTGTTTGGTCTTTTTATTTATTTATTTTTCCTTTTATATATATATTTTTTCTTAATTCTCTTTTTCTGTCTCTGCCTTGGCTGGCACAGCAATTTTGCTTTTGCATTGTTTATAACTTGCAAAGATCAAATCACAGATAGTACTCCAAATGTAGCATAATGTAGTCAAACAATATAAGACTTTGCATTAGTTTGGATCTGAACATTTTTGGACATTATTACTCTGCATTATGACTGACCTCCACATGCCTGGAAGGACAAACCACAAGATGTTGAAACATTTATATTCTATCTGCTTTATTGCGCACTAGACAAACATTTTTTACACTGTTTGTAATCGACAATATACTCCACTTATTGAAGGATTCTTGACATATAAAGACTGATCAGTTTAGCTAAAAGCTGCCGTCTTATAGTGGAGACAGTGTTATATTTGCATGTGTTATGGACACCTGCAGGGCAAAGGAGAGTGAGAGTCATCAAGACTCATCCAAAGGAAGAAACATGAAGGACAATTAGTCATATGTTTTAGAATAAGTAGAGTTTTTCAAATTTGATTAGAGTGATAGATGGCAAACACATACTGTAACAGTGATGAAACAAGTCAGATTTGTGAATTATGAAGGCTCTTGTCAATTATGCTGCTTGTATATGCTGATGTGAACTGTAGTTTCACTGCTGTACAAGAGGGGGGATTTAAAAAGGGAAAGTGAAAGGCATCTTAACTCTTATCACACAATTTTATGACCCAAGTGGAGAGCCAGGTAGAGCAATGGGTAACAAAATCATTCAGACGCACATTCCTCCTGGAGCAATGGAATCAGGAAGAATGCCACACACAATGGTGGGAGAAGCTGTATTTCCTGAAGCCTTTTTGAGGGGAAGTCTCCTAGGATGGATGCCATCTTTAGCTTTAGACTCTCAAGAGCTCACAATACAGCAGAGGAAGTGTTTGGCATTTTTTCTGCCAGATGCCAGACCAGTCAAATGAAATCTGAGAGGGCTGACTCACTGTCTATGGCTGCCTGCATCCTCGGTAACTGTGTAAAAGCAAGAATCATTGGTTGAAGAAGACAGAAGCTCCACAAGAAAGCATGAAGATAATCAATCATGGAGCATCCCGACAGTGCTCACCAGGGGCTCTTTGATTCAAGGAGAAAGCATTACTATTAGGTCAGATCAGAGGCAGGACAACAGGCCGTCAAGGACAGGACACAGTGTCACCTGCAATCACATTTTAACAACAAGCAGTTGTAACATTTTGCAAAAGTTTAAAAATGTTATGTGGTGGTGTTATGGGTGTTTATGTGCTAGACTATTTCTTTGTCAAGCACTGTAGCTGTCTTAAGTCTCTGCTGGTTGTCTCACAGTGAAGACAAGACTCTGAGAAGTCATCCAGCCAACAATTAGCCCAGCACATAACCCCCAGTAAAACCACATGTCTTGTTTGTATGGACTAAACAAGACATATATTGTCTTCATTTGTGAGCTTTTGAAGTCCTGATAGACTTTTACTTGTTTTTCTCACTCTTTACTACATTAGTTGCTCTCAGTGTCAAGTATTGTGTCTCATAAAGACGCTAAAGCAAGGACACTCAACTTGCTTTGCCGGAAGTTCACTTTTGCAAAATGACAGGAGGCCAGGGGCCAAACGTAGCATCCCTGCACAGATCAGGATTTGACTCAACCGCAAGTTATATTCTCTGTGGCCCTGTAATAGCAATCTGTGAGATATGTTTGTATCATTTTATCTTTTGTATCGTGGTCAGACAACACCTGACAAACATCTAAACATGTTATCTGCCATAGCAGCATGAGTTCACGGTTCCTGGAATGATCAAACAGCTCCACATCTATGTCTTAGCTAAAGCTCACATCCAACATGTGAAGGGAAAAAAAGTTGAACCAAGGTGCTCTGCCGTCTCTATATCCTCAGTCAAGTTCTTCATCCCCCAGTTGAATCACTGTGCTTTTATATCAGCGTGATTGGCAGCCACAAGAGCCTTATGAACACTCCGCTCTGTCAAAAGGATGTACATTTCACAACCTGGTCTTTCAGGGGCTTTACCCGGCAACAGGGCTGAGATGAAATCACACAGAGAGAAAACTCTGTGGACAGATACTACCCATTCTTCACCTCTCCACTACACCACAGAGGCTCATAGAGAGAGTGACAGCAGTTATGTGCATGTGTGTGCATATGTGAAGTTAGATTTTGTGTGTATTATTATCAGAATGTGTGTTTTTTTACAGTCTGTGATAGGGGAGATTGGTCTATATAACAAGCAAATGTGTGTGTGTGTGCGTAAGCTGTGGTAGACATGTAGGAGATGTGAGAAGGTAGAGGTGCAGATGAAGGACACATGAGGGAGAAAGAGGGAAGCGACAGTGAGAGAGAAAGTTGGTAGGGGTTTATAATGGGGCACAGCAGACGCCGGGCCCTGGCCCTAATTGATCTCTGGGTAATGCAGAGGGCCCTGCCTCGGGGGCCACTGGAGGGGTCATTAGGATGCAAATATAACAGTGTTCCTCCTGCACACACACAGAGAAAGGAGGGAGTGATAGAAAGAAGAGGGGCAGGGGAAACAGAGAAATGTGCTTTCTGTCATTCACCTTCTGATCTTTTTTGCCCCCTTATTGTCTGTTACTTACTGTATAATATAATATAATATAATATAAGCTTTTTTACTGTCCTCATCTAAATATGCTGCTACTTTTACCAGATCCCACCAAAAATTCTTGCTCATACCAAACCAAGAAGATATGTTTTATTAAAGTAAAACAAGGCAATAACAGCCAGGTGGGTCCAAGAAATATGCGAATTGCAGATATGGCATTACAAGTGAATATTCTAATACATCAATGATTATGGTCATGCTGCAAATTCTTTTGAGATGTTGAATCAAGAAGACTTTCATGAAGGTGTAAGTATTTGATTTCATGGGCGCTATACACCAAATTTACCAGCTGGAAACAATGATTTGGAGTATCAAAATTTAAAGTAATGTTTATTTATCTGTGTTTACAGATGCTGAAAGCCAGATTTGGAATGTTGTAGTTATTTTGTCATATTGGGATAGAGATTAACAGGAATAGCATGCAGGTGATGAAGAACTGTAATGTATTATATAGGGTTGTGGAGGTGTGACAATTTTCAAACTCTTTTGATATTAAGCCAAAAGCCAGACTGAACCAGTATACTGAATTTTACCACATGCCCCACTTGACAGTCACAATCAATTCTCAGTGGGTCATAATGAAACCATGTCCCAACGGAAAACTAGCATCTGACTATCTCGTAGCATCACATAACATTGTGACATAACATTTGTCTGCACTGAATATATTGAAAATGCACTTCTTTTACATCATGTAAACATAGCTAGCACTTGAGGTCAAACTGTAGATGTAACCACTTGTTGAGTAGCAAACTTCTTATTTTCCTGTGTTTGTAAAATTACATTTTAAATCAAAAAAGACATTTAAGTTGTGATCTTTACAGAAAATAGCAACAGCAAATAGCATTAGCCTAGCTTGTATGTAGCGATTGTCATTTACCTTAGCAGAAACTTTCAGCGTCCCAGCAGTCTCCCTCCAGCCAGCTGACACTGTGTTTAGGTTTTTGTAGTGAAATAAGGAGGTGTCATAAAAATAATTCCTCATTTCACCTCATGATTTAACTGTTCTCCAGCCATTGCAGTGCTTTCAAAGCAAGCAACAGATATAAATAGAAATAACAAAAGTTTGAAATGGTGCCCTCAGCCTGTTAAGACACCTCCTCTGTCTGCTTCAGATCCAAAATGTTGTCATATTGGCCCAGTTTTGGTCTTTTTGAGAGAATATTTTGGCTATGTCTCCTCATCACCCCAAAAATCACATGAATGTTCAAGTATCCAAACATGACGTACGCCGCTCTCCCCCTCCCACCTCGACTAAAAATTGATCTCATGATGGCAAGACCTGCCCAGGCCTAGCAGTAATTTACACACAGCAGACAGACACTGGTGGCTTTGTTAGTCAGTTTATGAACATAATACATTAATCATGTTGTCATATTGCTTATTACTGATGCTATATGAGTTGGATTTAGTGCTGTGATGAAAACTACTTTTAAAATTCACAATCATAATGGCAAATGCAGGTTCACTCGGTTTGCATAAAATTGAACTGGTTTAAGTCTGTACACCAGACCATAAATTGACCCAATTGTGACATTATATGCAGTGATTTATTCAGACATTTCAAACCTGACAACAAACCTCTTTAAAACACTGATGCCTACTTTCAAAAATACCTGATATAATTAAACAAATACTGAGGGGACAACCTGTTTTTTAAAATAAATATATATGATAAAGGAATCTATTTCAGACATTGGTTTGGAGACAAAGATTTGTCATTTATGCTTATCTTGTTTATACAAAAAAGTCAGTCATGTCCTTCCACTCAAACAAACCTGGACCTCTGCCCTTCCCAGGATGCATGCTGGTTATCCAAATGCTAGTGCCCCGCCTCTTGTACTCATGTCTCTCATTATTTGTCTTTTTCATGTCTCCATTTTTTTGAGACAAAAGCTGAGGATATCCGTGGCAGGGGTTGGGGGCTGGAGGCCAGCAAGAGTGGGGATCGTTTTTTCATTCTCCCCTAATTGACGTGAACAGTTCTTTTGACCCTAATTAGCGCTCTGTAATCTCTCATTTGCATATCACAAAGGCAACAGCATTTGCATATTTGTAAACGAGATGGGCCCTGCATCTGCATGCATTCCCTTGTTTCCTTGCCTTTCTTCTTTGCCCCTCTCCTTTTCTCTCTGTCTCCCTCGCCATCTCACTCCCTCTCTCACAGGGGTACAATGCCAGAAAGTGGCAGCGACAACAGGGCAACATGCAGACAGGGACAAGAGGCAGGCACTGGTTGCTTGGCACGCGCCCTGGCACAGGCACTGACAGGGAGAAAGTGCGGCAATAAGGAAGGGAAAGCAAGTTTGAAGAGTTTGTGAGTGGAGGGTAGATAGAGAGAGGAAGAGAGAAAACAGGAAGATTAAGGCATAAATGACAAACTAGTGAGAAACGTTATTGAGTTTAAGGAAGAATGATGATGGAGAGGAATAGAGTGAGATAAAAGGACAGATGATGGCGATAAAGGGGACAAAAAGCTGTGGCACCATTAAGTGGGATTTATATTTCTGTGTAGAATTAATGCCAAACTAGGCACAGGCGTAGGCTCTGCGTAGATGAGCACCTTATGCCGTAGCCTGACTTGCACCTCCCTAGAAATGTAACCATACATTGCTGCGCCGCAAACCTTACATTGATTTTTGCAAAATGAAAGACATTTCCCTCCCTGGAAATAAGGCTTTACTTTTATTTCACAAATAAGAAACTACAAATTGTGAAGACAATAAAGCCCCCACAATAGCACTTAAAGGGTGCTTTCACACCAGAGCTGTTTGGTCCGCTTTAAATGAACCCTGGTTGGTTACCTCGGATAGTCCAGTTCCTTTGGGGTGGTGTGAAAGCTCATTTGAACTCTGGTGCAGACCAAACAAGTGACCTCTGGTCTGCTTGAAAACGGGGGTCTCGGTTCTCTTCCAAGTGAACCCTGGTGCTGTTCATTTGCCATGTGAAAGAAAATTAATCAGCCACAGGACTTTATGATAGAACACGTGATTTTAGCAGGATTTCTAAAGCTGAACCAATAATAAATCCATCTGCTGGTCATGAAATCTTTCTGCAAGCTCATAGTTAATCCTGACAAAGGCCAACGCCACCGCTATGGGCACAGCAGCGTGGGTGTGCTTTTACGTTATTATTAGTTATTAATACATTCAGATGCCTCTGCTGAGCAAAGTTTTTTCAAAAGTTAAGCTTATTAAAACAATAGGATAGGAATCTCTAACTGGCCTCTCTGTCATCAGTGTCACTGCAGAACTTGCTCAGACGCCATCATATAATAACCTGATGAACGACCTCTCAGCAGGTGTTGCAGACGTGTGCCTCTGTAGAGCCTGCAGCAACTGCTGAAAAATGACTGTTTTATAGTTCTTCTGTAGTGGAACATACAGTATATGCAGAGTTTATAGAGTTTGAGGTTTTTCTTCTACAATGTGTGAGCATAACAGCGAAGCAATTATGATTGTGCACCCACAGCGGCCCTGATAACGTGATCGATTTGTAGTCTAATAATAACCACATAATATTGCTTACAATCAGTTTCATCATTTCGTCATGAGCTCTTTGCATCACCAAAGAACATAAATATAATCTCTCTATAAGCATTAAAGTGCTGCATAAACTTCTGTCAGACATGTTTGGTTTCCCCTCATGGTCCTGATGATGCAGCATGACATGCAAAAACTGTCCAAGCAACGTTCACCTACACCTACACAGATGGTAAACAAGCAAACAAACCTAATAGCATTTTAACATTTTGACATGTTTGATGCAAAAGGAAGCTGCCCCCCTGGTATTTTCACATTATCTAATCTGGTCCCCTTACGAAAAATTTTGGACATTCCTGTGCAGAGTATATGCTCAACTATAAGTGAGTATTTATACCACATGCAAATCACTGGCTTGGTGTGTAGCCGGTGCCAACTAGTATTTTAAGTTGTTTCCTTTTCTTAAGATCTTTGTCTGGCTAACATAGATCTGTTCTCCTGGAACCTCGTCTCATCTGTTATTCTTCCTCTGCTTCCTCCGTGTTGTCTCTGTCAAAGACAAAGGGGTGCAAACAAACAAGCTAAGAAAGATGGAGTGCTCACCAACGGGTATTCACACTGTCTCAGTGTCATCGTCTTCATTTCCCCTCTTCCTCTCTCTTCCCCTTTTAAAAAATGCTCTATCAAGTCTTCTCGTGTAGCTGTTTGTTCTGCAACACTCATTATTGGTAATCACTACCACTTAGTGCCACTTGTTGTAAGTCACTATTGACGTCGTGCTCTCTCCTTTAATTTCTGTGATAAATTCATCACTCTTTTACTTGCAGAGCATCTCACAAGGTCACTGCAAACCAAAATGTTCAAGGTGACATCAAGGGACTCTTTCAGAACCCCTTTTGGCCCACAGTGAGGGTATCTGTAATCTTTAAATGTTGCCAAATGTTTTTCAGTGAGATCCCGACCTTCTGTCAGCGTCCATCACTGTTCTCCAGTAATACCTGTATGATTTCACCACCCAACATCACCTCTTTTTGGGCCATAAAAGAGGCTGGCATCAGTGTGCCTATAGGTATACTGACATCTCTTTCCCTCTCTCCCTCTGACCGCTCTCCTCCTCCCCTTGTCAGTCCTGACCCTAGCGACGCAGCGCTCTATTACTATGGTAATGGGGGCTAATTGAATGGCCGAGGTGTAATGGAGAAGACAACACAGCCTACATTATGATAAGGAGCCTAGACAATAGCCCCACGTCCAGGGTCACCACTCGCCAATAAGGTGGGCTTAAAGGGGGATAGATGTCCTTCTTGCCCCCTCACACCCCTCACTCCCCCCACATTCCCATCATCTCCTTGTGTTTGTTGCTGGCATTCTCTTATTCTTCCCCACCCTCTTTTTCCTCCTGGGGATGCTGCAAGCGCCCAGCTTTGAATCTTAACCCTAGTGCTTATCATTCAGGATTGTCATGGCGTTATTTTGCAAGGTCAAGGTGTAGGCACAAATGTAGTGTGCCGGGTAGATACTATAGGTAGGAGATATGTGTTTCAGCGTCGTCTCACTGTGGGCGGGGAGGTGGATATCCGCTCACGCAGGTATGATGAAAAATGTAATGGGGACGAATCGTTGTTTTCCATCCCGGCTGCCGCGAGGCCGGGGTGCTGGGGAAGTGAGCGGGCATTCATTTGCTCTCATTCCACGGGTCCTCTAATGTATTCAACAGGGAGAGGTACTCTGTCAAACGTGAAAGCGAGGGGGTCCGCTTGTGTTTCCTTTTTTGCATACGTGAGATCATCTCCTGATTGCAGTGTTTTGGGACAATGTAGATGTAAATGCTACGCTTTCACCATTTTGACGCTTTAAATATTCACACGGAATATAAACACCAGACACGCCATCGATGAAAGCATTGAAATAACCACGTATTGCAGGGGAGGAATAAAAGAACATAAAATGCTGTAGCGAAGTTTCACTTTTGAAATGGATATGATTTAGCAAGCAATTAGATCACCATTTAGATTGCTACTTTTAGGTTTGGTTCTGGTCTACCATCACTGGAAGAGCTGTAGAGAGAGCTGATAAATGATAATTTGGGTTCTTAAACAGCCTCTATTATGGTTTCCTCTGGCAAAGGAGAACAATATGGTTTCTTACAACAAGGAGAGGTGTTTCTGTGAGGTGGACCCATATTCACTTACTGAATAACATTAAAGAGGGAACATGGAGGGGAGAAAGTGCTGCTCCCTTTGATTTTGTTTATGTTTGGGAAATTGCATCGCCTTTGCAATTAGCTAGGTGCGGTGTGTGAGTCTGTGTTTATGTGTACTTAAACAGATAAAAGAATATGGTGAGAGATCAGAGAAGAGGCTGTTTAAGTGTTCAGAGTGTTGTTATACGCAGCTGCTACCCAGCCAATACATCCTGTTCTCCTTTTTTTTTTTTTTTTTTGGTCAGAAAACAAACTTTCTCCACCATCAATACATATTGCGGTTCAACAAGAATTGCAAACCAATATTAAGATTTAGTGTGATTTTTGTTTACTGTTTTAACACCAAACCATGGGGAACAGTTAAATCATACACTTTGAGAGGCTGTATAAAGGAGGGCTGAGGACTGAGACATATTTCCAAAACAATGCACATCTCATGTCAGTTAGTCTGACTGTTGTTTCAGCAGCATCATATTCTGCATAGAAAAGAAAAAACTTGTGTTTTCACGGTCTTATTTTAACAATTTTATTCCATTCAACACTTTGGGACCTGGCTATTTCAAATTTGAGTTGCTGTTCGAGCAGTTGAATGTCTGCATCCTCCCATTGTGTGCCCTATCGCTACAGCTTTGTTTTTCTTGAACAGCAACCTTTCTCCACTTCTGCATATGGATTATATTGATTTAGGCACTTAAAAAATTGCAAAATGATAAATCCAGATAATTAGTAATATTTCCCAAGCCTAGTAATATTTGAGAGCAGTTTTGACGGTAGATGAAAGATAATGTATAAATGGTGTCATCTTAACTGGTGTCACACTCCTTGAACACAGTTTAGTCACGAGGACAAAGATGAGGACAAAGTAGCATTTACTGTGCAAAAATCAGCTTCTTCACAGTCTGGAATCACCTTCACAATAATTGAATTGGACATCCAGCAGCTAATCCAGGTCCATCATAGCAGGTCTGGTGGTTTTTGCCCTTGTTGGTATGCGACCAGTGTTAGAACGTCTGAGGTCACCAGCTGTTTTCAGTTCTGTGTCTTTATTCCTTTGTACCCAGATAAACTCCTGACACAGTTCTCTTAAATTCTGCCCCACAGCAATCACTTTGCTGCTGATTTTCACTTGTGTTTGATAAAATTGTGTACACGTTCATTTTTTATTGCACTGATTGGTTGGCGACTGTCTACCAATTGGAAGGTCGTGGTTCAATACCTGGCCCCCTATAGTTTACATGCTAAAGCGTCCTTGGGCAAGATTCTGAACCCTGAGTTACTCCTGTTGGTTGTGCTATTGGTGTGAGTGAGTGTTAATGTTTAACTGATGAGCAGGTGAATGTGAGTGTGAATAGATGAATATGGCATGTAGTGTAAAGCCCTTTGAGTGGTTGCTAAGACTCGAAAAGCCCTTTATAGAAGCTGTCTATTAACATTTAACAAACTTGGAATCCTCAAATAATTTCTCCCAGTAAGACATGTCAGAAGTTTTTGTACATAATAATAGTGAAGTGTAATGTTACTTCTCCTAACTGTTCTTTGTAAATGTCTAAACTTCCAGGGATTGTACTTATGTACCGGCCACAAACACTCTCTACTGGCTAAAAGCCTTTTCTTTCAGTGCTCTGCCTCACTGACTGAATTACTGCTTGAATCTACAACTGTTTACTCTGAGTTCTCTTCCTCTCAACCCACTCCTCATCTTCTCTCCTCCCTCCTCATCCCCCCAAACGCCCTCTGCCAGTACGCCTCTCACCTTTAGCCACCCTTGGCACTTTGTTGATGTGAAACTCCCCGACCTGAGAGACCCAGCGGCCATGCATAAAACATGTCATACAGTGCTTGCGCTGCTACTCAGGGCTAACCACGTTTTCCTTTAGCATTTATACAAAGTGCTATCTTCTTTGACTTTTCAAACCCACAGAAAGAACTTTCAGAAGTTCGGGCTCTGCTTTGGCTTTTAGAGCCTCGGAAGTCTCTTAGGTGAGCTTGAGAAAGGGAAAGACAGAGTGTGAAATAATGACAGAAAGGGTGGACAGAGGGTGGTTTCTTTTAAAACAGACCTTCACACACAAACACACACACACACACACACACACACACACACACACACACACACACACACACACACACACTGGGTCTGGTCTGAACCCCTGCTTCGTCTCAGCAGCAGGGTCAAGCGGGCTGCACTTCCCAATCTCAGCACTACCCCAGTGAGCAGAGCATCAGTGAGGAAAAAACAGAGAAATAGAAAAAAGGGACCGAGAGGTTGAAGACAGAGAGGTAGACATTGAAGGAAGATGAGGAATGGAAAGAAGAGAGGGAGCCGCGAAACCATTTGATGCCATCTCCTGTCGGAGGTCTGGGTATCCTCCACCTCTCTCCTTCACTCTCCTTCTCTTCATCGTGTTGTTGCTGTGTTTTCCACCCCTGCTGAGGGCCCACTCGCGCCCCCCTGCCTCAACCCCATATTGGATCTCAGTAGGCATTTTGTGCTTTTAAATGAATAGGCAAATGAGAAACAGGGTCCAATCGAAGGAAGGTGAGGGCGGGTAGGGGTAGAAGAGGGGGAAACGAGTAGCAGGGGAGCGGAGGCAATCGGGTCTCTGGGCGGAAACACAAGCCCCCACCCTTCACCCTAAACACTGCGCACACACACACTCACACACACACACACTCAAATGTCAGGGGTGGCTAAGAGCCTGGGGGAAGGCACCTCATTTCAATATGGCCTCCTGCCGGGCGCCCCTGATGCAGCGACCGGGAGACCCCCGCTCAGAGACCCACTGATCTGTGATAAAAGCTGCCCCTGCATCCTCATCATCCTCTTCCAACTTCAAAATCCAATTCCAACTCCTCCAAATTGCTTATTGGTCTTTTTTTCTCTCGGTACACTGCACCTTCATGCACTAGAACACATTTGTTTGAGGTCATATTGCGCCTGATGTTTGCTTCTTTAAATGCACCTGTGAGGGATAATTCCAGTTTATTACAAGTTTATACTTTTGGCTTTTCTTCTTGTTGGTAATAATTAAGTTGTCCTCCATTAACCAAGTTAACTGCTAATGTCTGGGAATGCTATGTCAGTGCTGAAAAGAAGTCAAGTATAATTAAGATACTTACAAAGGTTTATAAATTGTAAGAATCCAGAGTTACTCCAGAATAATTACTTAACAACATCATCAGCACCTTTTATAAGTCCAAGATGAAGTCTTATTTTGTCTGACCAAACTGAAGAAGCTAGAACCACAGAGTGCTGGGCATTTTTACACTTTTAAAAAAAATGCCTAAAACAATTAATCGTTTATTGAAAAAGTTGCCATGTAATTTTCCAATTATCGTCTGAGCAATGAATGTAACAAAATATTTAGATAAAACCAGAGTTTCCCATACATTATTTAATTTGTGGAGGCCCGGCACAATTAAAACATCTGCTGCCACGTATTGAATCTATATATTTGGACCTGGACTGTTCATTAGGAGCACTCTTGGAATATATATACTGTTCAGTTATTCATTGCACACTCTTGGAGCACAGAGCGTACTGTGGGAACAGACAGAGTAGCAGAATGTCTGGCGCAGATAAAACTTAACCATTCACTGCACTGGGTCTTTTCACTTGGCTCTGCAACAGCTGCTGCTTTCATCCATCGATCCTATCAGCTCTGCCCTCCTCAAACAGCTGCTGAGGGACAAAAAGGAACTTGAGTTCCGCCTGCACCGTGTTCATGATTCTAACGAATAGTTCAATTGATTACAGAGAATGCAAAACAGGAAACATACGGTAATCATAATTTTGTCAACTAATGACTTAAGTTGCCTGCACACTTTGTATTTGACTAACTTTGGATGAGTTTCACTTGTTGGTTAATAAGTCATTGAGGCAATGAGTAAAGCTCATATTAATGCTTATTTGGGAGAGAGGTAAAGCTCATGGAAAAGTGATGACAAACACACTTGCATATGCACAAACAGAAGACATGACACCAGAGAAAAGAGTGAAATAAAGGACAGAAGTAGAGACAAAGACACAAAGGGTGGAGCAGTGAGGTGAGCGGGGGTACCGCCGTGCACCCATGCCATGGTGGTTTGATGGAGTCAGTACAGGGGTCTCCAATAAGGCCTGTTGAAATATTAATCCTTTCCCCTCCTAAAGCTGGAATGTGACACACACATACATGCACTTGCATCAACACACACAGTCGCTCCCACTGGCTCCCGCACCAAGCCTGCAGAGGGCCCTGAAATATTAATGCACAAAGTAAATTAAAGCTGCAACAAAAAGAGATAGGGTTTTCTCTGTCTCTTCCTGTATATCTGACTGTCTATTCTTTATGACTGGGTGAGGGGGTGGCAGGCAGGAAAAAGAGAAGGAGTGGGTGGATGAATAGAGGGGAGGGGAGGGGGAGGTAAGGAAGGTGGGTGGCAGATAAAGAGAGTATGATATGTCTGATGACTTAGGGCATATAGAGAGGTTTGTGCTGTCACAACTTTGGACCACAGTGATGAGCTGGATGACCTCACAGCTCACAGAACTAGATGAGATTAGGAAAATTGATAAGTAAGACATGCAAGAAGGAGAGTGAAGATGTGGAAATAATGGTGTGAAGTAAAAAACACATGAAGGGAAACAAGAAGAAGAAGTTGAGGGAGAGGTCAAGAAAAGGGCACAAGTGAGATCAGTATTACTCTGAAAGGATCTGGGGTCATGTTTGCAAAGAACTGAAAAAGAGAATGAATAGACACAGGCTTGTTTGCATGTATATGCATACCTGGTCGGCATGTTTGTGAATGTTGGCCCTAATTTTTGCCCTCCTGCTTGTAATAGAGCTGCATGGTGAGACGGATGAGAATCTGGCAGCGACCTTGGACCCCCCACACTGGCCCCTAACCCCTTCAACATTGACTGGCAGCTCATCCCACTTCTACAGTAAGTCTGAGAGAAATATGTCCACACACACACCTGCACAGAGGTGGATACACACACGGAAACGCACAGCAAAGAATCTACAAGGCTGATCAGCAAAGACAATTTTCTCTGATGCTCATAAACCAAAACACACTCATCTTCTTTCACTCACACACACATGCCATGACTTCAGTTATTTATGCACATTTCCATATTTGCTTGCTGGTACAGTATCTGCTAATCAAACATTATAAAAAGTACCAATTTTCAAACATGTTCACACAGCACAAAGACTCATCCTAAAAAGCTTAAAATTGCCACCTGATCAAACACTCGCATATAGACATTGATACGATCCATAAATCTTTCTTTGCCTCATTCTCTTTCTTTTTACACACACACACACACACACACACACACACAAAGCAGCAGCAGCGCAGACTTTATCTCCACCATCAATTTCTCCTTTCTGCATATGGCTGGAGCTGCTTATGCATGTGCTGCGGAGCTGTACTTTATCAAAGGACCCGTCCTGGGCTTGGGGCCATGCATTATTAAACACAAGCACCACGCGCGCGCACACACACACACACACACACACACACACACACACACACACACACACACACACACACTAACTAGTAAAGGGCTTGTTGCAGGGCCTGGCCGGACAGGTACACACGCACTCATGCACACACACACACACACACACGCACACACACACTCTGCAGTATTTACAAACACCATACCAGGTGATAGAGGGCAGACACCACTGGAGCTGATTCAGAAATTCAGTCCGACACATAGAACTCATATGCAAATATGTACATAGACTATAATATGAGCACAGGCTCTGCAGGCGGCACATGGCGTCATCATAGTAGTACTCTGGCAAACTGTATGTACACAAATGGCGGCTAATTATAATGGCATATATATAATGGCATATATATAATGACGGCTCTATAATACTGTCTCTGTAGTGGAACATAAGTACATTCACTAAAGTGATGTTTTGTCCTCAGGTGCAGCTCTGAGGTACTTAAAATCATGTTCCCACTTTACAACTTCTTGCTTTCCCCTCACTCTCTCTCAGAGGGAAACATTGTACTTTTTATCAAGGACATTGATTTGAAACGTTAGTAGTTTGTTTCAGTTACATTCTACTGTGCAAAATGTTATGAAAAAGGATAAATTCTAATAGACTAAACTACGCAGCAGTATGTAAAGTACTTAAAGGGAATCTATGCCAAAATTCATACATTTTGTTCCTATGGTCCAAAAGTAAATATGAACATAAACAGCTCTCTCCCAAGTCCAAAAACTAGAGTGTCAAAACTCAAATGTGTGATATCATCAAGTATAAGGTCCGGAGCTGCTCCACAGACAATGAATTGGGAAAGATGTTATAGAAAAGAGAGAGCAGCCAAGGGAATGTTTTGTTTCACGTGAAGTCGTGGTACCAACATCACTTCCAGAAAGACAACTGGCAAGTCATTTCAGTTGTAGAGATATGTGAAATTGGCAAACTTGTTTATTTCCATTGTGTCTTTAAGCTGTAACTGTAATGTTTTAAGAGACTTTGTTTAACAGGATGATCCAACTTTTCTGACATTTCTGCTGTGCTTATGTCATGCACTATGTTGCTTTTCATGCCTCTTGGATAAATTAAATCTTACGGCACGAAAGCTTAACAATATACTGCTGTGATCAGGCCGCAACAGATATATTTTAGCCACATAAAAACACCAACCTAAAAGAAATAATATCAGTTTAAGTGTAAGCTATATTTGAAATATTTTCACTGGTTTACCCTACACTCTACGTGATGGAGGCCATGGTAGACCAGCAATTCCTGTGTTTTTGTATTTGAAGTCTGGTGGCTTTGAAGAGAGCATAGATGGATGTAAAGACTTCAGTTCCCCATCTAAAAGGGAAAGGTCCATTCTTCATAATGAATAATTTTATTTTTTATATTAAATATATTTTGCAGATGTGACTACTTTGAATGCCAGACTTTTACTTTTAATAGAGAATTTTTGGTATTTTGGTGTTGCTACTTTTATGAAGGGAAACATCTAAATACTTTTTACACCATTGCTTACCTGGCAAAAGCAGTGCCAAAATTCCATACAGGTCAAATACCCCGCTTGCTGTACCATGAGCAGCTGTGATCAAAGACCATGATGCAACGGTGTAAATAATGTTCTTCACAAGAGGACATGGTTGCTTTATGTCACAAAACCTTCTATCTTTACATATACACATAAAACCACACGTGCGACTAGACACACATGTTCGCACACACAGACACTTTCAGCCTCTCTGCTGTGAGTCTGGCTGCTCACCAGGGTAATATACCTTGTCACGCCACAGAAAGTGAATTTGACAAATTGAGCCTCAAGTGTTTGGTACACTGAGCTTTGGATCTGAAGTACTTCAAAAAAAAATCCCTTCCAGTCTCTGCTTTGGAATAAAAAAGAGAATCCTTTGTTTCAAAACACAGTAAGGATTTGTCAAATGGTGAGATTTTGACATGTATGGTACACAAGTGGGTCTTCACAAATGAAATGCTGCTTGCACAGTAGAAATTCTTATGACACAGACATGCTCTGGTCTCTGCCTTTGGATTAAATGGTTGATGTATTTTCCACTAATGGCAGAATAAGTACAGGAGGAACCAAGGCTGTGCTGGCCATTACCGCATGCTTGCATCAGCCATTTATAACAGCCCGTTAACACTGTATTATGGTGTGATATGTGCCTCCGTCTTTAGCAGGTGTGAGAGTCAGCCAAGGTAACCAGCTGCTGGGTCGCCCCCTCTCTCACCTCTCTCACCCCCTCTGTCTGAAAGAAACTGGAACATTTACAGCGTTAGTGGCAGGAAGTACCACAGGTGTATGTGTGTCTGTGTGTGCATGTTGTCATAACATACCCAGCCTCACCCAAACTCTGACATGCCCAGCAGGTGTGTGAGGAGGTTCTTGTGATCTTGGAGACCTTTCAAAGTTTGATACACTCTGATGGAATTTGATTTATTGCTAGATTGGTAGATTTTCATATCAGCTAGAAGGGAGACTGCTTTGCACCCGTCTCAGGACAAAAAAGAGTTTCAACAAGGAGTATAAAGGCTCATTGAAATAGTAGTCATGAAAGGAAAATCCCCCTTTTTACCATCTGGGTCATATCTTCATAGTTTTAGCCATTAATCATGTTGGTTAAAATGACATTTTAGCCGCAAACTTGGCTGCAATTGGGGGATGCAAACGGGGGAATCTGAAAAAATCAGATAATATTTTGTGAACCAACTTCCTGGTTCAAGTTTGACCTATTGTTGTGGTGCATGTACTCAAGGCATCTATGCCATAAAGGATTATAACTAATGTTTCATTTGCTTTGGCCTTGGGTTTCACATTCTGGTTTAGTTATTAAACTAAAACAGAGAATGGTCTTAGTTCAACCTGGTCTCAGTCCCAAATTTTCAAATACCAACATATTGTATTTAAGTCATTAAATAGTCGTTATTTTGAAATTGTGAGGTCTTAATTGATAGAAACATTTAATCTAATTTCATTGATCCATCTCTTAAAGGAGTGAGTCTCTTTTGCATGAAAGTCCACATTAATAATGATGCAAATCCTTAAGGGTACCACTGAAACCTACAGAGCGTCCCAGGGATGACGTTTTTCTGGACGCTGATGCAGAAGTTAGTTGCACCCTAGTTCCCTCGTCAAAATGCCTTTGGAATTTTTTCCACTGGATTTTGGATTACCGTAGAAAATAATCTCTGTGTCAAATTTAGTTTATGATGCTTACACATTTTAATCAGCAAGGTAATCTTGGCAAACCATACTACTGTTTTGATTTTTGAAGTGTAAACACAATCTGCAGAAGTGAAAAGCTAATGTCAGGTTATAAATAAACAGCATCACTGTTGCATGATTTAAATTTGCCACCACAACTAGGCTGCAAAGCCACGTTTGGTGTGATTTAGTGTGATGACATTCTGTAGCTTAATTTAGCCACTTGTTAGCAACTGCCTTTTTTAAGACACATAAAAGCTTCAGAGTTCGCGGGTGGGGTCTTTTTCGCTAGTGTCAAACACAAACCTTATTGAAAAATCTAACCAGTAACACATTTAAAAAAAAAAAAACACTGACATTTTACTTTGTACTTGTCCTTATATTTGACAAATGTAGATTAGTGTAACCCAAATGTTCATATTCCTATACAAAACCTACTGTGGGATGCGATGGCTCCACATATGCAGTATAACACGTACCTTTATACATACTTGCAGTTCTTAAATAAGAAAGAGACGAAGAAATCAGTCTTGAATTTAGTTTAAAGATTGCTTGAAAAAGTCCTAAAAAGCATTAAATTCTAAAACCTGTGGACACACTGATATAGAAAGGTGCTACATCAATACATGTTACTTACTTTTACTTTGCTGATTTGTCATTCCAGTGTTTGCTGTAGCAGCTCTCTCCACCACCTCAAACTCGTCCTCGTGTGCCATGTTTTTGGTAATGGGGGCTTTACAAAGAAATATGTGTTAATAAAGCAGATAACTTCTCCCTGCAGAATCCTAGTTGCTGCTCCGATTCATTTTAAGTGCTCCCTAAAGAGTAGAGCCCTTTCCATCAATTTTAACTGTATGCACATTTGTCAAAAACGGTCAAATTCTTGATATAAGCGTCTCTGACTAAACTTTGTTTACAGCCTTTGTGACCACTTGACTGCTTGTGTTCCTATTAGGCTGCATTATGGTGATGTCATTGCATCTGCGGATGTCAGTGATTAACTTGGAGAGCAGAATTTTATCATAACCAACAGGAGTGATGGCCAGAACAATGAAAATTGGGCACAGGTGTTTCTGTCATTGTCCTGTGAGTATTGTTGTGTTTGAGAGATACATATAAAACCTCAGATGTAGTGCTGTCCTTCATTCAGTAGAAAACAAGTTTGTCTTTTCTACAAGCGTGGCTGTTTTTGTTTTGGTGTATTTACTGATATATTTCTCTGTGACCTGCAGAAATGACAGACACTCAACTCTTGTCACAGACGTGTCTTTTCTGCACCCAGTGTTTTGTTGTACGGCATTATAAAAGGTTGTGGGGTGCATTAATATTTAGGACCCTGCCAGTACCTTAACAGGAAGTGTTAGGTGTACTGATGAGCTCATATTGTCTGCATTCATCTCTGACCCTCACAACACAGACAGCAGAGAAGGTGGTGCATAGTGCAGGGATGGAAAGCTCTAGACTAGTGTATTGGTCATCAAGGGGACTAGGGCGCAGTGAGGGCAGCGGATGACCGTTGTGTTCTCCACCCTGCATGTCTGTCACGCCTCTGACCACCGTCGAGACTGTAGCCTTTGCAAATGAGGAGCAGGGAGGCGATGGACAAAATGCATGTTTATTCAGGAAGTGAACTGACTGGAAGGGCTTCTAAACCCCGCCATGTTCAAGAATGACTTGTAGACATTTTGTTGTGTCCCGCCACAACAGGAACATTTACAAGGTTACATTGAAGGTTATGAGCCAAAATGAAACCAGTGTCCTCTACTGCAAAGTCAAAGAGGACAGGAGTATAGAGGAGTTGATAGGAATAACTTGCTTTCTTTATCAAACTGCATCTTCTGTGTAGTGATGAACTACTTTAGATGGGTTGAGCTGAACATACCAAGCAAGGTTCGCAGAGGTTGTAAGATTTGGCATTCATTCATTGTTTGTAGCTGTTAGGCAGGGGCTGGACTGCTGGGATGCGTCTGTGACCTGTGGCATCATGTAATATGTTTGACAAGCATTTCCACCCTGCAAGGCCCAGCATGGTGTGCGATTGCCAGCTCTGGCGCTTCCCTATATGAGGTGATGCTGGCTGAGTTTCCTCTCTGGATCCTCGGCCAAATTTTATCCACCAGCTTCCTCTGCTTTGAATAATGTAATCGGATGGGTTATTGCCTAGGGCATTTGCACTGTCTTGAATGTTAAGAGATCAAAAAAGGGCACATATCGATAGTGTTTTCATAGTTTTTCGTGATAATTGTTTTCAAGGTGTCGCTTGGCAGTCACAGCTCACGGGTGACAAGCTGGAAGAGCAGTCTAGCACATTCTGTCTGCCTCATTGCACCCGCGCCCAGCCGCAACATGCTTGCTTACCCCAACAAAATGAAAAATCAATACATGTCTCCCATCTCCCCCATCTTTTGCAGGACAATTGACCCTGACACCATGATCTCTCAGTGTGAGTGATATTATTTCCACTAGGTTGGGCAAGAGGTAAGAGACACATTTTTCAATAGCCAAGCAGGACACCTCTGAAGGCAGCTTCCTGCCAATGGCCAATAAAGTCAAGTGCAGGCCATCGGACACATAAATAGTTGTGGCAGGTTTAGGGTCTTTAAGGGCTTGATAAAAATCCAGGCATTTTTACAGTTGGTTTAAAGAAATGTCAAAGTTTAATTTTAACACAGGTAAACATCTCACCCTGTTCCTCCTGTTGTACATACTGCTGAAGGAACAATCAGTAAAAAAAAAACATTTCTGCAAATTAACACATAACTTCATCGTTAAATTAGGGGTACAGTCAGGATTTACAGTTTAGTGATTAGATTATTTCCACCTTGCTAATCTGTGATTCTGCCTCAGGCAGATCTGTAAGTTTGTTTTAGTGTAAGACTTTGGTTCTCAACCAGGGGTCCAGAGACCCCCAGGGGGTCCTTGAGGGAGTTCCATAGACTGTATAAATAATGGACGTTGCTAATCTGACGTCAGCCATTGCTTGAAAGACGTTTTGAACCCTTGAGTTCTGCATTTTGGCTGTGGCCATCTTGGTTTTTTGGAACCAAAAGCGACCATATTTGGAGAGGGTGGCGCTGTGGATGAGTGAGGGATGTATCTAAGTGGAAGCTGAGGACACTATCAGCAGACAGCCTGTCACTTAAGCGGCCCCATTTACATGTGATAAAATCTATACAGGTGAAAAAAAACTTGTCATGAATGTTGAATGTTGGTTGAATGTTGGTACAAATTTTTTTGTACCAGGCTATAAACAGGTTTTTTTCTTCTGTAAAGTTATGCATCTTAACATAGGTGATGGGGATTTACTCTGTTTTGGAGCCAACCTCAAGTGGCCATTTGATGAATTGCAGTTTTTGGCACCTCCATGTTGACACCTCCAATAGTTTACTTTCACTATTTAATTAACTGTAGAAGTGAGCTCAATGTGAGTAAGATTCTAAAAAGTGGCTTTTCTGATCATTGGTTTCACCTCTGCGTTTTTTCCTCAGCTGTAGACAACCATACCTGGGTCTTAATCATATCTAACAATCAAAATCTTTCCAGGTGGAGAAAATGAATTTTTATCAATTGGAGGACCGTGACATTATGTTTTTCAGTTTAAGTTTGGACTCATTGATGCTTTCAGCGCCTGAGCAAATTTCAGGAGGGTGGAGTGATAATCATCCTTCATTATCAAATATATTTAAAAATTCTCTAATTTCTGTTTGCATATTAACCCATGTAACTCTGAAGTCACGCACCAGAGAAACATCTTCAATGCATCAACGTCAACAACCTCTTCTCATTCTTAAATGCAGTTTTATTTTGGCTTTCCTCTGGATTCAGGTGCATTCCTCTGTTTTTTCCCAACATGCCATAACTCCTAGCGGGGGACACGGACTTCCTGCTGAGGTGTCGCGCTTTGAGCTTTCTCAAATACAGCCAGGTTTTAATGTATTAAAATACACTCTGTCAGCACATTTCCGAAATTATGGGCTAGATTAAACGGCAACTTTGACCCACCTGTCAGAAGATACAAGCTTTTTTGCTGAGAGAGATTAATGCTTTGCTCTAACATTTTCTCCTGAACCCCCCTGAATGTTAATCAGAGCCCAAGAGCAGCAGTAGGGAGATTGGTCATTAGGTGAGGTGGAACACATTGATTTTTAATTTTGACATGCAAATTTGTTTGCCACCCTATTTGTACAGTAAGCTGACCTGCTTGCGTTCTTCTCAGCACTTCTCAGCATCATGGGATACTTTGTTTCAAAGTGAGTGATTAGTTTACTTTCCTGGCAAGTTGTGTGAAAGTATGAGTACAGTGGTAGCTGGACTTTGCTTTTATCTCTGTGCAAAATTGATTTCAAGCTTGATATGGATTGACTGTTTATTCTAGCATCATAATGTAGGTTCTACAGTAAATGTTATTTGACATGTGTGGAAATGAAGCTATTTCAACTCATTCTAAATTTAAATGTTACAATGCACTTTAAGGCTAAAATGCAAAGATCTTACAAAATATAGCTCTTAATACACATTATTTCATGATGTATTTAATAAAACTAATTAACAAAATAAAAAAAATCTATTTCAATAATTTAATAATTATGCAAATGATCAGTCAAGAAACATTAATTTAAACAATGATCTCTTCTGAGCTTTTTGTCATCCAAATGATTAAAACATAGTAAGAAAAAGCATTTTATGAATTGATAAAGGTATACTTTGAAGGATTTTGCTAAAAACAAAACAAAACAAAACAATGCATAGAGTTTTATATAGAAGTAAATGATCTCAGTCATTACTTATGACTCACGAGAGGTGTGTTCTGGTGTATTTTTCTGCAGAGACTGCCATCTGCCTATACTTTCTTATTTTCTTCCTATTCTGTTTGGGACATTTATGGATGCATGCCTCCGTAGTGCTCAGGTGAAGTCAAAACATAGCAACCTGGTGTCAGACCATAAATAGTGCACATCCAAAAGACACACAGTCTGACTCTAAGGGAAGCATTGATAAGATTTTTAAGACTGGGATTATACTGCACGAGTTGTGTTAGAGTTTTTTTGTTGTTGTTTTTTAAAATATTGTTTTACTGTTGTTAAACATGGTCCCCAATCAGTTAATCAATCAATAAATCAGTATGTTGCAAGAAAAACATTTTCTCCATAAAAATTCAAGGTAACATGGCATGACTAATTGATATACAAATGGTCATTTTGTCGCTGAAATATCCCTTTAAGAACTTGAAACAAAGAGCCTTTTTGTCAGAGGAGTGACTGACAGACAAGAAAGACCGCAGAGGAAGTCATTAGGTCACAACTCTAACCTTACACCTCAACAGGTCATTCATTTCCTTCACAACTTCCTGAAACATGTGCGCAGCGATCGATGTGGGCTGAGGAGGTGGCCATCTTTCTGACCTCTAATCCCCAACTCCTTAACAGGACTGAGAAATAGGCCTGGAGGCAAGCAGGGATCAGGCCCCGTAGGAGAAGTATGCCAGTGAGAGGAATAAACAAGACCACAGAGGGAAGAAAACACACAATGGTAGCAGTGTGTAGAGGAGGGCAAGGTTGTATAAAGGGATGTTATATGGATGAGAGTGGGTTATACCTAAGGCTCAGCTCCAATTGATCCATTCACCTTCCCTCACACCTCTGGCATCACTCCTATTGTCTCTGCAAAACACCTGCTCTGTGCAAGTTTTGTCTTTGACTTTCCTCAACACTGACCTGCTCATCTACATCTGTTTGACTGACCTATGTCGCTCCCGCTGTTGGAGGATTATCTGAAGGGTTGCGGGGTCACTGATTTAGGTTCCTCCTTTACTTCACACTACTCCTGAACCCTTCTCACTTCCTCCAGCTCCCCTGCGAGTCTCCGCTTGCTTCACTGCACAGCCGGACGAGCCACAGCAGCGGCGCGTCTCTGCCTGCCACTGTGATCGTTGCTTTAGAAGCGTGTTCGCCATATCAGGGAAGCAGATAACTCACAAAACCTGCACTCTGTCAAGGCGAGTCACCCATTTAGCTCGGCGGGCCAGAGCGCCTGTGGCACTGTCAGGCGGAATTAGAAAAAAATTAAGACATCCATCCCAGAGACATCCAGTAGAAAGATAGAAACAGAGACGGGCACCAGTAGATTGACATATTTGCCACATATTCATTTGAGCGTGTTCATGGGAGCACAAGCGGTGTCAGTGACAGCACTTTCTCACCTCAGTGACAGTGAAAAAGCCGCTGTGATCAGTGCAGTGGAAGGCGCAGCATGGCGGAGTTGGATTAGCTATGATAATATGATGACAGTAATTGAGCTTGTCATAATTGCTCAATCACTGAGCCTTTCCCCGGGGTCTGAGAGGCAACTGTTAGTGCTGTACAAGCCTTCATTAAAGGGGTGTGATATCAGGATAATTCAGTTACAGTAGGACGACTGGCACCGTGATTATTTGTGTGCGTTGCCAGGTTTGGCCACTAAGGAATAAGGATGAAGTAATCTTAACTGTAGCATGTGATTTATTGAATTAACTTTAACATACATTTGTGAACAATGAACCTGCCTCATGAATGATCTTTTACATATTTTGTGTTGCTGATATTGCAGGTTGCTCATCTAAATACTTGCTGTGAAACACTGCACAGAGTTGATAATCTAATGTACTGTGATCACCAGTGAAACCTACTTAGAAATGGGAAGATTTTCTGTGTTGATTGACTCAATAACAACCAGAGGGGCCATAAACAAGCACATCACAATGCCCCCCAGCTCTCACTGTCCCTCATAGACAAAGACAGAAGAAGAGGATGAGAGGGCGGGCAGAGGGAGATGAAAGGAGGGAGGGAGAGAAATATTAGGACAGAGAGGTGGCGGCGACAGGACCACCTCACGGCGGAATTTACTGTCAGATTTTCTCCACGAGAATCTGGACCAAAAGCCCCCTCGCCATGAACGAGAGGACGGAGAGGAGGGGAAAAAAAGAGGGAAATTGGAAAAAACAGCTGAGGGTGTAAATAATTCATGCAGACAATATGACTTTTTTATGTAAATTCAGTGCATTAACCCTCTATTATAATGATGGACGACAGATACGGGTGATGTTTCCTTGGTAAGAGCTAATGGATGACCATCATAAATTCACTGCACATTTTATTGTGTTGCCGGGAAAATTGTGCCTGCAGGCAACGTTGTTTACTTTTATGTCAGGGAGGAGGAGAAAAATCCCGCCGTCTTCAAAAGGAGAGAAGGGAAAAGAGAATGGGGAGTAAAAATAATGGGGCCCACACAGAGCGCCTTGTTCCGTACCTTCTGCCATGTTTGGAGCAGGCGATCCCCCAACTGCCTCGGTGTGTGTTCTTCTTCTTGCGCATCCCTCTGCCTCTCCTTCTCCCCCTCTTCTTCCTCCCCTCCAGTGCTGTCTTCCTCGGAGAACAGCAGGGTCTAGTCGCATTAGCAGCGCTGCACTCCTCCACATCGCTCCGATTACAGATTACTTAGTTTCGCCGCCGCTGCCTAGACTTGAAATTTGGGGAGGTAGAGGGACATCATTTTTCATTACCATCTTCTGTGAGCAACATGATACTTGCCGGGCACAAGTGCTGCGTGTGGCATCCGCTCTCATAAAAGAAAGCGCTTTTGAGCACTGATCCATAAAAATACAGTTTCAGCCATCAGTAGATCAAAACGCATAATTGATTAGTTGAAAATCGAGTGACACTTGATGGTGTTTAACGCTGACTTTGAAGCAAATAAGTGTGCAGCTAACAGACTTTCTCTTGCCACTTTAGTTGTTCACTATTGATGAAAGGAAGAGAGCTGCACAGGCCTGATCAACGCCTGGTTAGCCAGTCTATCATTCCCCTTTCTGCCTCGTAGGCTGCCCCCAGGCCCTGCTCAAATCAACACCCTGCCCTCCCTCACTCACTGTTTCTCACTCTCTCTTTTCCCCTCTCCTCCTCCTCCTCCATTCCTCCTCCCTCATCTCCCTCTCCTCCAAACGTTCCCTCCATCTCTGATTTATCTTGTAATATTGGCTCCCTAATTAACACTAGAACCGTATGTCTCATGTGTCTTGTTTTGGGTGGATTTTAGCATACTAACCCCCCAACCTCCCAATCCTTCTCTCTTTTCCCTGAGTCTGTTCGATAGAGTAGGCTTGCTTGGAGCAAATGATTAACAACCAAAGGGAAAAGCCAACATACACTTGATAGTCTTAGTGTAGCTTTCAAAGAAATGTGCATCCACTGGGTTTGTTAATTCCAAAAATAAATGACAGTAAAGAGACTTCCTTCTTCTATTTAACAGGGAACCTTAGTACTTACATGGCATGTTTTACTGAGTATTATCCCCTTTTAAATCAGTTAATATTATATTAATGCCATTTTCTGCTTCTACCCAACTACGTCTCAAAGAGAAATATTGCACTTTTTACTACATTACATTTATTTGGCAGCTTTAGTTACTAGTTATTTTTCAAATATGTTTTTTTTTCAGTTTTGTTTTTTGTTTGCAAGAAACACAGCTATTAAATGCCATGACTTCTTATTAAAAATACCTAGTTTTGTCTCCAGAAAACCATCAGCTAAATGTCCTGACTTCTTGTTGGCAATACCTGATTTTATTGCCAGAAAACCACTGTTAGGTGTCCCAACATCTTGTTAAAAATACCCAGTTTTGTTAAGCGCTTACTTTTACTTGTAATTGAGTATTTTGACATTATTGCATTGGTACTTTCACTCAAGTAAAGGATCTGACTACTTCCTTTACTTTTGTTTATGTACGCATATGCAATTGCAGATTATACTGAGAAAAAGGGCCTACAACACATGGAAAACACACATACAGCATATACACATTCTGGGGCTGCTGATGTAGAGGAGCAGCAGATGGTGGGAGCCAGATGTTTCGTACCAAGCTGGCAGTGGGCACACACGGAGACACTAAAAGACTCACACTCACATCTGGGCCTCCTGCTCACCAGGCTCCCCAGCTGGATCTTCATGGGGTCACTCTCTCACCTTCCCCAAGGACATCAAGTTACACCCGAGTGAGGCGACCACAGTACCGCGGTACAGGTCGCACACCTGCATCATAGTCCAAGGTGCCAACTATGGCTGACTTGTCGGCACCTGCAGCGGGGAGCGGCTGCCTACTGTTAAAGCAGTGAAAATTTGCACTCATCCCCCACTCACACATCCACACCGCAGCACAGAGCTAAATGGGCCAACTAAGTGGTTAAAGCACAAGTCATATATGTTGCCCTGGATAAGGGCGCCTTGCTAAACACATGATGATAATTACCCACCCAGCTGCCTGGTGCCATGTGCCATAATAGGTCTCGCCTCAGCGCCGGGTCCTCCGAGACTTTCCCCACCCGCACATTGCTAATTTCTCAATTTGTCCGCCACATTTCCTCTCTCATTTTACCATGCTTAACCTTTTCCGTTGGCTAATGTACACCTTCCCAGCCTCTTTGTCAAATCTGGGCCAAAGTGATGCTTCCTAATGATTCACTTACCAGCAGAGTCATTCTGTAGATTCAAATGAACAAACAACAGCTCAAATCTCACTGGGGAATTTGATTAATAATACCATGTACATAAGGAATTGACAAAGCCAATGAATAATATGCTTTGTTCAAATTGCAAGCAAGCCTTGCTAGGTATTTAGTAGATTTTGTTTGTGCTTAGAAGTTCCATCCTGTGCCTCCGGCAAAGCAGACACTTTGTGCAGTGTAGGACCACTTTGCAGAGCCCAGCAAGTGTCTGGGGAGCCCATCTCCATTGCAATTGCTGGAGGAAAACCAAAGCTTGGCGTCGTTTCCCCCTCTTGTTTGCGGGCACTTGGAGGGTGTTTATCTAGAAAAGAATAACAACTTGTTTTATTCATGTTGGGGATGGAAGACACCATGCCCTCCTGAGAGAGGGGGTTGATCGTTTTAGCGGAAGAGGGATAGTCACTTTTTATTGTGGCATACATTGAGAGGGAGAGAGAGAGAGAGTGTGTGTGTGTGTGTGTGTGTGTGTGTGTGTGTGTGTGTGTATGTATGTGTGCGTGTGCAGGTGCTTTGTAGCACTGATGGTACACATGAACCCAAGAGTATTGTATTTGCTGAGGGGTGGTCTGCTCGTGAAGTCCTTTTGCAGAGGGCAACATGGAAGTTGATTACTGTTACAATTTCAGATTGGTAAGATTTATGGAGCCATATATGATATAAAAGAAATTAGTCTAATTTTTAAATGACAGCAAAAAAAATCTCTTGAACATACCTCAGGTATGGTACATACTGTATATATAGAATATTATATTTTTCAGAACTGATAAAGTCATCTTTAATTGTTGTAACAGGTCAGGCTGTTTTCGTGCACTGTTTGTATGCATATCTATGAAAAGTAATGCACCAAAATTTATGTCTGACATGCAATTATTAGCCAGTAATTTGTATATAACCCTCATCATCATGAGCCAGTAATTAATATATAACTCACATGATCATGTGACTTTAATTCATATATAATCCATGTAATCATGAGCAAGTAACTTTTATATAACCTACGTAATTGTGAACCAGTAATTTGTGTGTAACCAACATTATCGGAAAGACTGCGGTCATGTCACCAATGTGCTAAGGGGAGTACAGAAGGAAGTAGATTAAAGACCAAAAGTCTGTGTTAGGAAGCAGACTGGGGTGGTGGATGGGTCAAACAAACACACAACTTTCCCCTGGGAGACCATTTATATCACGTGTGAAACCAAGTGAAGTTTGAGTTCTTTAAAGGTATGTCGTCCCCATGTTTCGCTTCCTAAACCTATGTGACTTTACATTAAATACGTAGCTTTATTTTAAGTATGTAATTGTCAATTTGGGGCACTAATGAGTAAGATATCATATAACCACTGTAAGTGTATTTTTGTAGGATATCAGACAAACGATGATGTATGTTGAACAGGTTGTGTTGAAACACATTTTTCTGAACACCTTCAATGAATATTTTGCAGGCTACAAACTGTTGCAAGACCTCAAGTATTTAGTCCACACATTGAATTACTAAGTAGAATTAATGGTATACACCATCAGTGTGGGCAAGTCCACAGCTACGTCTCTAGTGTACTTATATGCAAAACCACATGTAACTGAAGTACTTAGTCTTCAATTAATGAACACATGAATCATCTTGTTATTGCAGAGGTATCAATGTGTCTTCTGTGCTCCAAATCAGACCTGATATACTGTTACCTCTTTTCATGTTGAGACTGTATGGCTGTTAGTCGCCGTGACAGCCGGTTGTGAAACATGACATGTTCGACATTTTAAAGCAGAGAGCACAAGACCTCAGCTTCTGTTCTTTTAAAGCTTCCCTCTCGGTGCGAGTGGTATTTAATCTGCACCAATTAAAATATTAATCATCTTACTATTAATTAAGCTGGTTGGGTGCAAGTTGTGGTTTTATTAGTGCCGCCATTTAGTGGTCTAAGTGACAAACCTAATGGGGCCACTCTGAGAAAAAGACAGTAATTGGGTTTGGCAATTCCATTTCCACCACCGACCATCCTCTCACCCACCCGCTAGCTCATCAATAATTTATCTAATTACTGATATTGTGGCATGAGTCACTCTCAATTTAGGAGACAAACATGATTATTTAATAATAATAATGCTTCCAAACATATGCAATGTCTCCTGGCCTGCCTCACTTCCCTCAATTTTTAATGACTTGTTAACACAATGGGCAAAAGAGACCTCAAACAGCACAACAAAAGAAGTCCATCAGTGACCTTTAGCGACTAAATATGGAGAGGAGAACTCCAACAATACAAAGCTGCAAAATACAAAACTGCCTCTGTGAGTGTGTGTGTGTGTGTGTGTGTGTGTGTGTGTGTGTGTGTGTGTGCGTGCGTGCGTGTGCGTGTGCGTGTGCGTGTAAATGTTTGACTATATGCTTTATTGATAAATAGAAGCTGGAAAAGCAAAGCTTTGGTAACCTTTCATGAGAGGTCTCCGAGATTCAAAACTGCAACAAAAAAGGGTGAGACTGGAGGGGGAGGGGGGCATCTGAATACTATCCCCATCCCATAATGATCTCAATAATAACCCTGACAACACTCATGGACATAAAAATAGTGTGTGATATGGTGATATGAGTGCATGTATGTGCACGTGTGTATGTGTGTGGTTGGCTTGGATTATGAGGAGCAGTAAAACACAGAGAAACTCAGTGAATATGCTGGAGGTAAATGAAGTCCCAGGGGGGTAATATTCACCTCGCCATAATAATTCTGCCACTGTCAAAAGCCAGCTAGCTTTTGCTGTAAGTGTGTGTGTGTGTGTGTGTGTGTGTGTGTGTGTGTGTGTGTGTGTGTGTGTGTGTGTGCGCGTGTGCGTATTGTGTCTGCTGAAACTAGCACACATCCTCACTTTCGCTCTCTCTCTTTACCCCCGCTGTATTGCGAGCCGAATCCAACTTCCCTTGTTCTTTTTCTCTCTCAGTGGCAAGCTCGACAACTCGGAACTGCACCTCAGTAGTTGGCTGAGGCGAGCAGGAGGAAGTGGTCATTCATCCAGTGTGTGTCAACCACAAGTTGACTAGGAGAATGAGCAGGGAAGCAAAGCGATGTCTATTTCTGTCTCGGATGAGTGAGAATGGTCAGGGAGGAGAGCACAGACTACCCACTGAGGGAGACACTGGGTTTCATTGTGAGCTCCAGGGCTATGGGGAGCAGTGATCGGAAGGTTGGATCTGTTGAATACGTGTCTCTTCGTGTGTGTGTGTGCGCGCACACAAGCTTGTGTTCTCTGCACCCAAATGCAAAGAATGGCCCTCATTAGCCTCATGTTAGCCTTGCTAGCTGCAATGCCCCGCGGCAATGAGGTCACATACAAGGTTATGACTTGATTACATGGTAACGCACTTGCTGACATCGGTGTGTAAGTAACACATACTCTCAGCAAATATCTTCCATACAGTTTCAATGCTGCAGACACACCAACACATACCCTCTGAAAAGAGTTCAACTTCTAACACGCAGTTGAATGATCATTTAATGTTTAAAGTGTTTTATTATTAATTTGATCAAATCTTAAAGGGTAACTTCAATATTGTCTAACCTGGACCCTTTTTCCTACTTTATTGTGTCTAAACAATCTTTTAAACTGATCTAGTATTGAACACGAGTGCTGATATGCACTTTAAACGCATGTGCTTTCAATATGCACAGATTTGACAGGTCTGACACAATTTCCTTAATTAACTTATACTTAATTTATGTATCAACACAAAGACAATGCACAGATGTGGTTTTTCATTTTTATTTTATTTTTTTACATCTGAGTGGTGCTGTGTCTTTTTTAATTTAATGATGTGGGTATAAAGGACAAAATAACCTTAGGGAACGCCATGTTCTTTGTCATCAACGCTGGTTTTAATTTCTATTGTATTCTGTGCATAAAATGTAGAGCTACTCTCTTCCATAAGCTTATCTTTTAATGCCAAAGCAGACACTATCCACATTTAGTTTGTCAGTTAATAGTAGTACATGTAAGGCCTTAGGATGGTGATGTTGTGCCATTGGTCAGTCTGTCCACCCAACAAAGTTTAATCAGGGGAAAGATATCTTACTACTACTTTTCATTGATGTTGCTATTGGTAGTCATGGTCCATTAGGGATGATATCTCATGTTTCTGGTGTCCCTTGACCTCTTTCCAGTACAGCTATCAGGCCAAAAGTCTTACTTATACATAACAAATATGTATGATATTGACCTAGCACAATTATTCTCCTTAGAGGATGAACTCTTCCCAATTTGAACACAACTCCATGAGCTTTCCTCCAGCATTCCTCAGGACAAGTTTTTGGCACTGTACCGTTTGGGTTCTAACAATATCTAAATAGTCAACATATTGTTTGGTCTTTGTTTCATATTGTGGCAGAGTGATGAACACTGCAGCCTCCAGATGGCTACTGAGGCATTAGACTTTTAGTTTTGTTGGTACTCCTGTAAAAGTATTGTATGACCTGAAGTATTTAAAATTTAGTAACCTAAAATAAGATAAAATGAATAAAGAAGGAAAATGCAAAGGCTTATTTCTGTTCTCATCAATTTGCTCCCAAAAACAGATTTTCATAGAGAAGTCAAAGCCACGTGAGGGCACAGTGTTGAGGGCATGTGTGTGAACTCAAAGATAAGTCATACCACTCAATTACAGGGTGCTAAAATGATTTATAATTTTATGGATTTTGGCAAACGTTTGTGTAACAGCAGCTGATGAGCTTTGGCATGGGTGGGGTACAGTTCTCGTGTGCTGGCAAGTTGTTGAAACTGCTCTATAGGTGAATGAGTGTCTGAATGTTTGGGTGTGTGTTAAGGTAAGTAGGGTGAGCTGGAGGTCTCCTTAGTTTCTTTTTTTATTTTAAATTTTAATAAAACCAGGAATGTGTATGTGTTAAATAAAACTTCAGATAAAACAAACTAAAAATAAATCTTTGCAGCACTAACACTTTCTAGTTTAACAGTAATTAACAGCTCTTTCTTTTGCTTTTTTAATCATTTTTTTTTAAACTTTGTGGTCAATTTTTGGAGCTGTCAGTGAATCGTAAACATACACTATGTCTTGTTTTCATGTGTGTAGTTTTGCAGCTGCGTGTACTCATTCAGTACATGATTTGAGGGGTTGTTCATGCGTCATGTTCATCGTACATATCTTTGCATGTGTGCATTTGTTCAAGTGTGTGTGATTCAACTTGAACCCAAAGCCCTCTAACTAGGACTGCCGGTGAAACAGGGGCGGAGAGCTCTACGTGAAATTAGTCTCTGTGGGAAGACAAGAGGCATCGCTAAGGCCTTCTCTTTTAGCCAGTTGGCCCGGCCCACAGCTGCCCAGCCACTGTCACACTGAGAAGCACATGTCATTGAAAGGAGACATTAATTGCCTCTGTGCTATGGCAGGACGCTCACTAGCCGTGCTCAGGTGCACCTTTGCTGCTGCCTTGCAAATGAGATGCAGAGTGTTGGTTACTGTACCTCCTTCCCGGGGATAATTGACCCTGGGGATCCGCCTTGCAGTCCACCCACCCTCCTTCTTTTCTTGCTCATCTCTTTCTCCTCTTCACCTCCTCCTCTCTTCCCCCTCCATTGCCTCCAAGACGGCGCAGGACACCTCCTGATTGGTTGCAAGTCAGCAGGATGGGGTTGGCCCTTTGACCTCCCTTCCCTTCTTCATCGCCTCTCCCTTTCTCTTCCTGTCTCCAGCTCCTTCACAAGGGCGTTCACATGGTGATGCGGCCGGTGGAGACGAGAGGAGAGACACCGCTGCTGCCCAGACCATTACCGCAACCTTTGGAGGAGGTGCACAAACCCCTCCCATCTGTTTCTGTTTTTGAAATTGCCCCACCCCACACACCCGCTGCTTAGTCATGTTGTTTTTGTGGTCGCAGCGCCAAGTTTTAATGAGGTGAGACTCCATGTATACCGCCGTGTTACTAGCTGGGCTTCAGCAGGCGGTGCTGTTTATTTACAGCTAAAGGTCCGCGCCGCTCAACTTTAATCGACCCTTGTATTGCTCAATCACAGGCGAGCGTATGGAAAACAAAGGCCCACCTGTATACCTGTGCACAGTGCCGTGGAATCTAACCCCCCCCTCCACCCACATGCATTTTGTTTGACTTTAGTTGTTGTTTGTTCTCTCCGAGCACTGCTTCTTTCACAATTTCTTTTTCTTTCTCTAACTGTCCCTCTTGATTGTTAGCTCTGTCATCCGTTTTAGTTTCTCTCTTTCATGCGCTTTGCTTTGCAGAGTACGGCAAAAACAGTTAGTACAAGTGAACACCTGGTAAGCCATTTGCTGGAAGCCTGCGGCTCAGATCGCAGCCCCCTAAGCATAATATGCAAGGTGTGGCAGAGAATGACACTGTTAATCTTGAAGGATTACTTTCTCATGGAGCAATTTGTCACAGGAAAAGTCTATACCGTTTGCTTATGTACTCTGTGCATATCCTCCCATACCCTGCCTTTCTGTGCCTCTGCCGATGTGTGCACTTCCTTATGTGTGGGTGTTAAAATGTTGAATTACTGATCTAGTGTAATTGAATAGTGGGCCATCTGCTCGGATGTTTATCTTCATTTTCTTTCTCTCTTTCTTCTTCTTGTTTTTTTTTTTTTTGCAGATGTATTCACGCTTGTATATTTGCACGCGTCTGATTTAATCTTTATATGGGGGGTTTGTGTGTGTTTTTGTGTGCATATGTGTGTTTTATCTGTAGCCTTTAACTGGCTGGAAGCCCCCACTTTGGTGGAGAGGCCAGCCATGGCAGAAGAGGGCTGCGCTTAGTGCGTTTCATGCTTAATTCTGTGTCAATTAGTTGACTGCTACCTTCCCTCCAGCAAAAGAGCGCAGAGAGAAACACAAGCCCACAGAAATCCTCTGGCTTTGACAGGCGCAGTGTTCAATCATTTATCCCAAGGCCCCGGGCCACGGAGCACTGTCAACAAACATTCCATTGAAATCATATCAAGCCTCTTCTGTTCCCTCATTTTTTTTTTTTTTACCCTCTGCTCTGCCTCTCACTCTCTCCATCTCCCTCTGCCTCTTTATCTCACTTGTTCTTCTTTACCCTCTGCTTCCTCTCTCGATGTGCTTTTACCCACCTTCGCTCTTCTGTCTCACTTCCTCCTCACCCCTCGCCCTCTGGGGTTTCTCCGTCTCTGTAGCAGGGGTTTTAGTTCTTTCTTTAAGCCGCTGTGCCTCTTCCTCCCTCCCAGGACTTGGCAGTAGAGTGGTAATTTGTTAAGCTGTTCCCTGTTTGTGCTGGTTTCACCCCTAACTTGGCATGTGGTCAAGCTTTGGTCAGATCTCCAGATGAGCTCCAGGTATACCAAGATCACAGAAAATAATATATTTCTGTTTGAATTTAGATCAGAGGATATTTTAACAAGGCGTGAAAGGACATATCATAAAACAAACATCAATGACTGCATTTTAAAATGATACTGTATGCATTTGTGTAAACAGCACCTTTTGACCCAAATTTTTTACACCCAGGGCACATATACTTTAAAACATATGCATATGTCTTTGCAAATGCTGTGGTTTTCAATACAGGTTGAAGTTGAAAGGAGGCTTTGATCACAGCATGAGGCCGAATTCAAGATGTGTGATCTAACAAATATTGAAACTTAGCAGAGGTATCACGCACTGGGCCCAGCTTAACTTGACTCTTACACTGAGGAAATGAATCATTTGAGACAACAATTAAAATGTACTGCACAGAGATTTTACATCCGTGTGCCATTTAAAAGAAAATAGAGTTTAGGCTATTTAGAATACATCAGCCAATTAGCTTCACACAGCCTCCCTCTCTCCAGTTTCCCCGGTTCTCTGCTTTTGGCCCATTGGTACTCTGGGAAATATGCTGATGCAGGATATTTTGCAGGTAAGGTGGACAGAGGCCAAATCTGGGTTTTTTCTTGGCTTCCTCTGCTCTGGGCTACAAACATTGATGCAAAGCAAGAGATAGAAGAGAAAAAGGAGAGGAATCTTCCACTTCCTCCCCTCCCCTGAGCATTCATCCCGAGAGAAAATCAACTCACCTGGGTATCTCAGTGGTGGAGAGCAATAAATAAATGTATTGGATTAATTATTAAAGACAGCCTAAACGAAGATAGATACTATCCTCTGAAGGTTTGGTGGTTCCACAAGTCTGATCTTAACTCAGATGTTGTTGTGATTCCTGTTTGTTTGCCTCACCGATGGTCAGGAGACATACAGTATACTTTAAGTCTTTATATCTTCATTCTGTCACTTTAGACAATTCTCCATATTTAGCCTATTTTATTTCACCTATTTCATTTTTGAAATATTGATAATAGTGGAGTAGGCATAATCACAAACAGGTTAGTGTGCAAAGGAAAAATAAATTCTTCCACCTGCAACAATGCCTCAAACAAGTATTTAAAATTAACTGTGAAAACATGACAACACTAATAAAATGGATCAAAGGGCGTAATTGAAGTGGCTCTTTCTCAGTTCAGACTTCAGGCCTTTGAACAATATTTGGTGGGTGCGCTCTCTTAGTCAGCACAACATGAGCCACCCACAACAAAAAATACAAAAAACATCTTTCCACAACAATCACCACAAATCACAAACTTTTTTTTCTAAAACAAAGAAGCCCTAAAGAGAAATTATTCAAGAAAGATTTGTTTGTCCCATTTGTGATCATCAGATAAAATGTGTTGTGTCTCTTTGCACATGCTAGCCAAACAGCCTAAACCCTCCTCTGGCTATTCAGGTTTACTTCCCACTGCAGAGTGCCTTGATAACTAGAAATCCAGAAGACAACAACAGGGCCCTTGTATCAGTCCCTGGACAAAGCCAAATTAATATTTAAAGATCATTACTAAAGCCCTGAAGTAAAACACAGCGACTAGGTAATTAATTGATTGAGCTGGATGGTCCGCAGAGAGATTAGACCGGATGAGTGTTGTTTATCTCTGTTGTTATTGAAGTATATTTGATTGCTTTGAGCGAATAATTTCCTATTGAATGTAAAGAAGGGGGGGACACGCTACTATATGTTTGACCTGTAAGGCATATGAAGTGAGTTCATATTCTTGGAGTGATACGATCAGTTGGGGATTAACTGTCCCTCGTGCTTTCCCCTCAGTATGTATGTAGTGTAAATTTAATCTATTGTACAACACAGTTTACATTGGCGCTAAGTGGAATCCATAGACCTGTTTCCACAAGCTCATATAACAAGTGGATGGATTTCCACTGCTGATAATAGCAGATGCACTTGGCAAGACAATAAGTTGCGTTCTACATCATTTGGCCCACTTCCTGTATCAACTGTTGGATGTGAGTAGAGTGTCAACAGAGTGCTAATTGTTGTTCGGCATTTTGATTTATCACAGGCGCAAGCCAAGGAATAACAGAGGATGATTTTGCATTTGGCAGGCTGTCCCCATTCCCCAGCAGCGTGCCAATGGTTTTGCTTCCTGGTGAAAAGCCTAAATTCAGTCATTCAGTACCTTGGATAGAGCCGCCTGCTCTGTCCACATGCTGCATCGCTCTACCCTATTTCCATACTGTATACAAATACTCTAAAGGGTACACTGAGCACTAATTATGACTATGTGCTACTTTGATCTGTACTAAGTATGTTTGTTGACTGTCATTCTTGTACTTCACTTAAATATTTCAGTTTTCTGAGTCTTTTTGCATCTACTCCATTGCATTTAAGAGGGAGGCATTGCACTTTTTATTCCAATACATTTATCTGAAACTTTACTTACTTCGCAGGTAACCATTTTCTACATGAAACATATAAAAAACTTATGTATTAACAGTCTTAAAATGTTGAAGCTATTCCAGTTTAACACTGTAAAAGATCCGTAGAGGGGCTATTCTTTGAAATGAAAACTAACTGGCTTTTGTCGTGGCTTAAAGACTGACGTCCATGGAAAAGTTAGGTCATATTTTAAGCCAGAACATGTGCAGATTAATTCCATACCCAATATGTAATGATCCACTGTTTGGCATTTTACAAGATTAATAACTCAACAATTTTTGTAATAAAAATAAATAAATAACTTCACTGATATTTGTGCTTCTACCATAAGTAAGTTAGCAGGTTATGTTGTTTTAAATGATTTTGGTTTTTTTCAGTTTTATTTTTACTGTTATTGTTTCCTACTTTGTTGTACTGCAGACAAAGTTGGCTGTTTTTTAGTTATTACAAATACAGTCATCCTCATGATTTCATTGTAAGCTATCTATATTTCACAAAGGCCTATGTCTAAGCAGAGAAATCAATCAGCTTTGTGCAACACATCACATATCCTTCAAAAATAGACAAGGCATGTATTTTTTAAATTTTTGAAACGCGGCTGAAATGAGCTGTGGTGCATCTGAAAATTACAAGATTTGTCGAAGTGGCCATGATGAGCTCAGGTGGATGCCTGTCAGTGCACTATTCTAGTTACTTACTTTTTTGTCTTTTCCGGGCTTTTCTTGCAATTAAGAAACAAAACAAAAAAAACCCAACCTTTTTCCAGCTGTAAGCACCTTTTGCAATTTCAGCATGTGTTGTTTTGTGCAACATGAGTGTCAATCAGCATCATATTAAAAATTGAACTATGTCAGTTTGTATACTAGCATTTTAAAATATGCTCAATTTTGGCATTTTTCCATTTTAAACATACAACACACTCAAAACATAGATGTAATTTGCATATACAGTAGCACATGATGGGGACACTGCATTTGTGGCAAAGCTTTTTTGTCTTTTTTTGTCTGCCTTTTCATGGCAATGTAAATGTGAGAGGCGTCATACACAACAAACATAAATAATGTTTTGGGCAGCATATTGAATAAACTTTTCTAAGTTGCCCCAAATGTCCTTGGCTTAGAACACATGAAAAGGTGTTCTTCCTTTCTTTTTTTCTATTTCCCCTCCTTTTGAAAGCATCTTGTGAAAGGAGCATTCAAGAATCACCAGGTTTTTACAAGTTTTTGGATATGCCTGTCATGAATGAACATGGCGGTGTGTTCTAGTGCCAGCTGGCAGAGGAAGCCTAGCACGTCCCAGAGATGAGCGAAGGGCCAGCTGGATGCCCGCCGAGAGCTTTAACACACTCCTCACCATTGCTGCAAACTCCATCAGCCCATCCTGTTAACTGACACAACACAGCACTAATTGTGCATTAATCAGTGGGTTTAGTAACCCGATCCCGTGAGCCTGTGGTGCATTTCAGTGGTTGTGAAACAGAAGTCTGATATTTGTGTTTCACTCTTCCATAGCTCCCTGGAGTCCTGACTGTGGCTTGCTGTCTGGCATGTGGTTAGTCACTCGGTTAAACTTGTAGTTCAGATTTTCAGATTAGATGTAAAGTGCAGCTTAGCGGTTAGATGAATGCCAGCTAGATTTAAAACTAGTGTTTTTATTTATGATCCTCAGTGTGACAGATTAATGCTGGATTCATTCATATTATCAATTTTCCTTTAATTTGCATGAATTGTTTTTGGCTTTGATAAGCTCTTGATTTTGTCATGGTTACCTGAAAAATATTATTGCTTTCCACAGCTATTACTGTAGTTTTACAGGCAAAGCTCCATTTATATTTACAGCTTCTCAGCCAAATCTGCAAGGGTCAGTCTGTGACTGTTCAACTTGGTCTCACTACTAACGTGTCAGATATTGATGCTTGGTCAGTGGCACCCGATGCACAGAGGCACCCTTTAGTAGCGATGTGGAACGCGATGGGTGGTGGCATTTGTTGTCACTGTGGCCAGGCAACTACTAAGTGCAAGAAAGTCTGCATCGGGCAGGAGGGAGTGGAGGTGGTTGGGTCAAATGACCATCAGACTCTTACCTGGGAGGCTGCTGTTTGTCTGAGTAATTTTGAAAATGACGTAATGTGTGTAGCATACTGTGCTAGTGAAGTAAGTCACATTATGTTTATGTTATGAACAAACATACTTATTTTAAGTCAGACTATGATGTTCTTAACTTAACCACATTATTTTGATGCCTAAACCTAAATGAGGTAAACCTGAAAAGAAAGTTGTATTTTTTAAATCTATCTTCCAGGTTTATTTTGAAAGAGACTGCATTTATTTAACAAGCAGAAACTGTACATTTCCTGGAATAGCGTAAGTTTATTTTGAAAAGAGACAATACATGTAACAAGCATCAACTGACACATTGTCCCTTAATGTCCAAAACTGTCACAGAAGGGGTATGTAGCACATCATATTTTGAAATAGAATTGGGAGTGAAAATGTGTTGGACTGTTGGGGAAATGTGTAGAAAAGATGTTCAGATAAGAGTTAGACAGGATTTATTTTTACTATTTTTATTTTATTATATTTTTACTTATTTTCTTTTTACAGAAGGAAGATATGCAGTAGAAAATTAGATGTAAGGCCATTAAAAACATTTAGCCTTTTTTTATATAATATGATTATTTGATTTATTTTAGACTTTTAAAGCAAGACTCAAAGGGGTATCATGACATAAAAATCCCAGAGTATAGCACTTAAAAAGATTATTTTTTATATTTAATTATATATAATGGTTCCTTATGTCAGATTGACCTGACGCACAGTAGCGTCATCGCTGTGTGATTGAGAGAAAGTACTGTGAGAAAATGTTCATTACACAAATGTCACTGACTGGTTTTGTGCTTTGCTCATTTTTCTGCTTTAGGCAGTAATCAATCATCAAGTCATTTATCTCACACCGGTGCTGAGTTGCTTTTATCAACTGCCAGACTCCCTTAGCTGCACAGTGTTACTGACTACAGGTTTGTTGGCTCACTTTGTAGAAATTACAACCAGATAAAAAGTCAAGTTCCCATGCCTCTCTGCTATATGCTGTTATTGTGAAAAATTTACTGAAGGAGACACGGGATACTTGACATTTAATGTTGGGGTTATAATTTAAATGCAATTGCAACCACTTCATAGATTTACTCTAGAATTAACTCTGTTTTTAAGACATGGGTTTGTTGCAGCCACGTTTTAAAGCTAGTAAATGTCATATGTGGCCCAGGGAAATGACAACTTCCTCTACCAACATCTTCTCATGTAATTCTGGTAAAGAGAAGTAAATATCAAGACCCAGAAACAAATTTTGAATTTAACCTTTGGCAGAGAGGCTTTTGCCATAAGTCACCCTTTGCATTTTTGGCCCCTTGGGATGATCGCCGTCACAGATGCAGTGTGTCTGGCCTCCCTCTTGTGCGGGTCAAAGCTGGCTGTGTCTGTGGTAGTAAAGCACTAAGGAGAGTGTCTGTCTGCGTGTGGGTGTATATGTGTGTTGAAGGGGGAGTTGGAGTGTGGGTGCATGCAGATGGTTCACAAGCCAACCTTTCAATTAGGCCCGGAGTATAAATATCCGTGGCTGATTGGAATGTGGCGGCTGTTGGCACAAAAGGCTCGGCTTGGCCCGGCTCCAAGACCCCGTCGCTCACTCACTCTCTCAGTCATGCTGGAAGCCGCCCAAGGTTACTTCGTCAATGCTCGCAATGATTTCTAACTCCCTGTGTCCGCCGCGACCACCCTCCCTTCTCCAATCCCCGCTTCCATCCCTCCTGCTCCGCTTCCCGCCAGCTCCATAGCTAACTTAACATTTGAAAGAGGCCTTCAGTTGAACCCAGTTTGAGGTTTGATGTCCCTTCTTTCCCCTCATACATTTTTGTGCATCAACTGGATTTTGAAATTCCCATTGCAAAAGGTGTTAAGTGTGTTTTCAGCTTAGAAATTTTCAAACAAATTTCCCCTATGTGATTTTGTATATACTCGTATATATATTTCCGCCCACAGCGAGTGTTTGGGTTCCAGTCCAGCTCCTAATCTTATTTAGCTAATGCTGCAGGTGAACAGTCCCTGTATTCCGCCTGGGGAGACCCTGTATATCCTTCACAGATTATGGGGATGAGCTCCCAGACAACTTATCCCTCCGTCCCAAAAGCCTGTCACTGTAAGCTGTCTGAGAAATTATCCACACACCCAGACACATGGTGGTGAGGGTATGAAATGACAAAGCAGAAATGTTTTGGGAGAAGGATATGTTATCACTGACACAGAACGATTTTGAATGTTGTGTGGTGCACAGCCTACAAATAGGATTGGAATTATTTCCTGTTACAAGGAACTCGTAAACTGCTATCTTTTCACTCTTGATTTTACTTTTGATATTCTGAGTTTGGGAACTTTCCAGTACTTTTCAGCATCCAAAAAATTCTGAGTGGAAGTTTTAGGAACTAAGAACACCCTCTGCTGCTAAATTTAAAGATTCATGTTGTCTTCACAGTTTCTTAAAGCATGCCTCACCAATAATATCATATGCCCTTTGTTAAGAAACCTCCCCTCTTTTTTTTATCCCTTCACTCCTCCCCCGGCCCCCCTTCTCCATAACCCACCTACCCAAGCTGTGTCAGGGAAGCCCCCCAGTCTCTTATGCATCCCTCTGGAATCAGGAGAGATTAAAAATTAGGGGATTAGGCTCCCCTCCTAACCCTGTAATCCAACAAAACAATGCTTTCTAACGTCGAGCGAGAGCTCCCGAGGCGTGGGTAAGTCCTCCGTGTCAGTTATTCCTTATGGAAGGGTTCCCTCAGAAAAGACGCGCACTTGCTTTCTGTCTCCGACCACCTCCTCCATCCCAACCCCCTTTATTTTTATGATCCAGGGCTATAATGAGGCAACATGGGAGATGGGGCCTAATATCGGCTAATAGGGTCAATGGAATAAACTGTTTTATGGGGGTCACTGTTGGCACAAGGACGAAGGAGCTGCTAAATGCTTGACTCCTCTGGTGCCAGTTGTAACTATGATTTTTTTTTTTTACAACAACAATACAGTGTCAGGCAGTAATAATGATTCCGATAACACTGAGGAGCCCCAGTGATGTAAGACACGAGCAGGCTCCTGAATTAAGGCCCTGTTTTAAATATGTCAGTGCCACGCTCAGGCTGGAGCTATAGCTGGCCATGGGATGCACTCCTTTAATTTCATCGCTCTGTCAGCTTTTATTAAAACCCATTTTTCACCAAGAGAGAGGGAGAAAACGAGAAGGAGAGAGCAAAAAGTAGTGAGCGGGGAGAAAAGACGCAGATGGAGAGTAAGACAGGGGTGAGAAAGAGAGATATAAACAGAAAGAAAGAGATGTGGAGACAAAGAAGGGTGACTTTCCCGAGGTGCTAGATAACAGAAATTGTTGTTTTGAGGAGGGGCAAGTGTTGCGGGTGGTGTTGATGGTGGGGGGGTTGCCAGCCACCACCTTGGGGAGTGGGTCTTATAGGTGGAAGACAGGGGTGGTAAGGAGGAGTGGGAGGGTCTGAGAGGCTCAGCAGGAGTGATTAATGATGAATCTGGGGTATAGTGGACCGGTGGGACTCCCCATCCTCGTCTCCATCCCCATCCTGCTCATCCACCTTCCCCCCCAGCCCTTACCCAATCCCCAGCCCTCGCCAGCCCACCTTCATGCCCATTTGTAACTGTCTTGGGAGGGGCCATCAAGGACCCAGTGATGTGCCCCCTCATTTTCTTGAAGACAAGAATGAGAAATGTGTCCAGAAATGTGTCATTTTCCAAATACAGCTCCTGAGATTTCCTTTGGACGGCTACTGTTTATTAATGTCATTGACTCAAGACTAATTATTCTTGCTCACTTCTTACAAGAGGAATTCCTTCAGAGTCTCAACAATGTGTTCACACACACTCACACAGTGACTCACATGCTATTCAGTGTAACATTAACATGTTTTGATGTTTCTCTTATTGAAATCCTAACAGGATTACGTCCAAACTCCTGTCTTTCATTTTGAAGGGTTGAGGAAATCAGGGGCGGAGAGAAAACTCATGCAGCATGTGCATTTATTTGTTTTCGCTGGGGACCAGGCAAGGATATCTGCCAGAGTTTACGTGCCTGTCTGAATATGTGTGTGTGTGTGCGCGCTACAAAGTGTGTGGCATCCACACTTTCCTCACTCTGTCAAATAGCTTTGACTTCGTTTTGAAATGGCATCAAAGTGGCCCGCCGCCACATTTCTACCCCGTCCTGTGGTCCCTTACTCCCTGTCATCTACCTCTAAGCCCACGCACCCCAGGACCTACAGTCAAAAGAAAATTAAATGATTCATTATATCTTCCCGCCTTCTTCACAAAGTCAAAACATGAAAAATAAAAGACAAGAAAGGGCTTACAGAAACACTTGTTCAATGCATTTTACGTTCTTCTCCGTAACCCTCGTTTCTGTCTTTCTAACTGAATAGTACATGATGGCACTTGACGAAGGAGAGGAAGACGAAGAAAAGGAGAAAGCAGAAGGAGAGAGAGAGAGAGAGAGAGAGAGAAAGAGGGAGAGAGAGAGAGGGAATAAAATGAAGTGTGACAACATATGAATTTCAAATTTCCGAGGAGACATCAAAGTGCGCCATCCGGGGTGTCTCTTCGACAAGGACACTTTCTGATTTTTAATTCCGTCCCCGATTGTATCACTGAGGCCCTAACGAAGAATGGAGGAGCAACACCAGTGAGTGGCATCAGGCAGCAAGAGATAGAGCAGGAAGGGAGGGAGAGGGTAACGGGGAAAGAGGGGTGGAGGGGGGGGCATAGAGGAAAGAGAGTGTAAGTGAGATCAGAGGGGGTTAGAGGAGATAGATAGAGGAGGAGGAGGAAGGAGAGAAGAAAGGAGAGCCTCATCCAAACAGAGGCGGCTGGGCCCTTTGTTGTCGAAGCGATCATAGCTCCTCTTTCATCAGACAGAGAAATGGAGAGGATAGAAAGGAAGAGAGACAGTAAGAGTGAGAGCGATCCACTCCTTTTTCCGCTGTGGTGACAGGGACATGGATAGAAGGAGGGCAACTTTTTTCACCCTTTGCACATATCAAATCAAGGCTCCTCTTCCAAGGACTTCTCATGTTGCGCACACTTTGAGAGCAAATTGCTTACAAGTATAGCAGGGGTGCATGTTAACAGTGTGCTCACTTTAACCTGGAACAACATGTTTGTTTACACACAGTCGATTAGCGGATGTCAACATAGTGTCAACACAAACAGTCATATGTTGCTAATCGTTGGTTCTGTTCACTCTTCCTCTGCTCCACAGTTCAGACGGCGGCTCACCACCGCAGCAGTCTAATTGCCTGGGAGGTTCTCAGCAGGAGTACGGCAGGCCTCTGGCATTCCTGTTCCTGGCAAAGCTCTGCGCCAGTGCTGCTGCAGTGCCAGCCCGCCCTGCCCTGCATCCACGCCAGGGGTCTCATAACCCAGAAGGATCCCCCATGATGGGTGCTTCCCACAAGGCCGCTTTGGAAACGGATGGGAAACCCCGGGGAAGCAGCAGAAAGGTTGGAAAGGTCAGATTACTGGCATGTATTCGCTTGTTCGCTCTGTCTCTTTTTCACTCTCTCTCTGTATCTTAAACATGCACACACACACACACACACACACACACACACACACACACACCATTATATAGCAATCATGATTGATTTCAGGAATTTACTATATTTTCTTTTTAAAAAACTACTTATCAGTACTTTTAAATATGATGCCAATCTAAAAATCGAGTCATGTTTTTAACTCCGAGTTAAAACCATGAACACGGGGGAAGATGTTGCAAGCATTCAGTTAATGAGCAGGGTCAGTACACTGTTTTAAAAGCTTCTTGGATTTTAAAGACAAAACCCAACCAGTTTAACTGGTGCCATCAGTCACTCTGATGATGAAGTGAAAGGCTTTAGACTTAAAGCTGTTGTACTTTACAAGTCTGGATCTAAGGGCCCTCCGATCCACATCAGAGTAGAGACGGAGCTACAGCAACACACCTGGTTTTTAATCACCATGTGAGCGTTACCTGTTCCTACGAATATTACCTCAGGAGCTCATATGACAATATGATGACCTGAAACACAGAGTGAGATTAAATGTAAAGTAAATGAGTCAAAAAACAGTTTTCAAACAAGTATGAAAACTTGAAAATGTGTCTCAAATATTTGCAGTTGGGTTAAAAATGCGGTGAATTGTGTAATCATCCATCATCCACAGCATGTTTCATAGTATTTTTTGAATTAATATTTTTAGCAAGTTCTCAAAACTATTGAGATACTATACTGAAGGTAAACTGAAAAGTTATTTAGTCTGCCAAGATTTAAAAGTCGCATAATACATTTTCTTAAAGTCTTCCAATTATAAGATGTAAACATATTTGGCAGTGACACAAAACAAACAAAACTTCTGACTAAACGATAACATCATCCTATTTCAAACAGATCAGAGAATTAAGACAGAAGGTCAAGCACACCCATGCCATGCACGCCACATCACCCTAATACACAGACGCACTCACAAGGGCCCCTCCTTGGTTGTGGAGAGGGGTGCGCGGTGAAGCAGCTGGGAGACGTGGAGCCACAATGGCCCTTTAGGGTGAGACAGCCATAATCCGTCCCCCGTCCGACAGCGCCAGTGAAAGGAGGCCTGTCAATCATAGCGTGGCACCCTCGGGTCTCTAAGATGGGCGTGCTTAGATTTAGGATTTACTGTACCCCCTCTTTTCTGTCTTATTAAACCCTCTTTGCAGACAGACAGAGATACATGTATGCATGTGTGTGCACGCAGGCGCGCACACCCACAAACACACATATGCATACACAGTTTGCTGCTTGTCTGCCAAGGCTTTATAAAGCCCTGCCTGAGCTTGTGTGTGTGTGTGTTTGTGTGTGTGTGTGTGAGTGAGTGTGAGAGTGATAAAGTGTGTTTTACCCGTATGTTCACACCAACACATCATGTTTAAGACATCAGACCTCGTAAAAAAAAAAGGAACTCCACATCAGACAGACATTCATTCACATTTTTTATTTAGATTATTTGCTTAATCATTACACAGTAAAATTATACTTCACTTGCTTATACATAAGATGAGGAAATTGTCAATTCAAATGAGCAGTTGTACTTCAAGGAATTCCATGCTGCCTATGTTAATGATGGAGACAGCCATGTAGAAGCAAGGAATGGGTGATGATCATTTTGGATACATTTCATAGGCCAACAAACACACACACACACACACGCATGGTTATGGATGGGGAGGCAACCATTCACACAAATACGCACAGATACACACACACACACACACAAACACAGAGTAAACAGTTATTTAGAGATGTCAGACACTGCATGTAATATCCTCTGGCACAGTAGCTCTGTGTGTGTGTGTGTGTGTGTGTGTGTGTGTGTGTGTGTGTGTGTGTGTGTGTGTGTGTGTGTGCGCGCACGCCAATGAGCCGTCAGCTGAGCTGTGCACTGTCCGTTGCAGCTGGGTGATGGTGATCAAATCTAACAGACAGTGAGGACCGGAGCACGCTTTTTGCCTCAGAGACAGAGAGAGAGAAGGAGAGAGAGAAAGAGAGAGAGAAGGAGAGAGAGAGAGAGAGAGAGAGAGCACTAAGACCGCCTCTGGCCACCATTATCTCTTCAGCGCGTGACTGTGTCCATGTGAGTGTGACAGTGTGAAAAATAGTGTGTTTAGAGTGTTTGTTTGTTTACTTCGCTGCCGTGTGTACGTGTGTGTCTGAGTGTTTGCTTGCTCATGTGTGTGCCTGTCAGTGGATCCAAGTGAGCGCGTGTTCATATTTGCTGTTCAATATGTTGAAGGCCATATAACTGACTGGGAGATAACTACTGAGCCGCATGACACGGCGGGAAGGCCCTAATTCAACCCCTCCAGCCAGGGTTAAAGCTCCTTAAACTTCTCCCTGTTTCTCTTTCAGACCACTGGTTCATTTATTATAATTATCAAAGTGGAGAAGCTTTTCTCCGGCCACACTCGTCTTCTGCAAAATGTTTTTAACCTGCTGTTATAGGAGGAGAGAAATCCTGCTAAACAGCACACTGAAGGTTGTAGATAGTAACTAGCAGCGGCATAAAGTATGTTTAAAGCTTTGCAGAAAGGAAATTCTATGTTTGTGCTGCTTATGGATATTTGCAAAATTGCAAATGGTCATTTGTCTGAAAAATGTTAACTTTGGTTGTTTGAGTCATTTGAACAAATAATAATGATGTTCCAGTGAGAACAGCCTCCAAAGAAATGGTTACTTGGAGTAACACTGTTACTCCAAGTAACAACTTTAATTACTGTAACTTTGACTTATTTGCTGAATTTGCATATGTTTTTAAGTACAGTACAATTTAAGAATCTTTTTGATGCTTGATGAGTCTGCCCTACCTTGTATGTTTGTGATACTTAATATGGGAAATGATAAGCATTTATTTTCCCCGGGACGATAAACTGATTTTACTAAACTAAAATACTCAAATCAAAAAACAGTGGCGAGCCAGGCTGGCCTGGAGACTCGCATCATTTAACATACTGCCAACACCACCCCACCTCTGCAGCCCAAGCACCCCACACACTCCATCCACACATCAGTCACTGCTCGCTGTGTGTGTGATACAGAGAGAAAGACAGAGTGTTTGAGTGTGTCAGTGTGTGCGAGAGAGAAAAACAGAGATGAATGACCGTCTAATCACTCACACAATACAGCTAAGCCCCATAATGAAAACCGTTGATAAGAAGAATTAACATAAAACCTAAGTGGCACAGAACGAGACAGTGGACATAAATAAAATGGCTCTTGCGCCATAAATCTAAACCATAAACACAAATAAATATGACTCACACACGTAACTCAGAGACTTCCTCATCCTAGGCTGAAAAAATGACCCTAAAGCATATGTACACATATCTGCTTCATCCTCATTTTTTGCTTTTTGTTAGTTCCCGCAGAGCCGGGCCCTCCACTCATAGCACGGTGCAGTAAGTTTTAATGGTAAATCAACAAAGGGCCGACATGAAAGAAAGGCTAGCTTTCCAGTTTGCAGGGTGAAGAATTATTCATCAGCACTGTAGTGTTGCACTGCAGGCGAAAATCCTGCAGCAGCGCTCCATTTTAATTGCCAGAAAATGACTGTAAATGATACAGAGAGAGAGAGAGAGGGTGAAGGGGGCAAAAAAGGGAGACAGAGGGAGAGAGAAAGGAAAAAGAGAGTTGGAATTGGAGGTATAAAGAATGAGGGGGGAAAAAGGACACCCCCACCACCAACAGCTGCCCCCCAAATTGAAGGCCATGGTGATAAAAAGCTATGTGGCAATCAGAGGAGTGGAGTGTCCCCCCAGCAGCCTAAAAGAGAGATAGTGAAGGGAGAAAAGAGGAGAGGAGGGCGAGGGGAGCGCCATCAAAAAAGGAGTGGTGGGATTAGGTCTGAGAGAGAGTTTACTACGCTCTTTTTGTGCGCCGAACCTGCAGGATTAGAGATAACAAATGTTAGCCGAGGACGGGCACCTGCTGTGAGCCGAGAGGAGGAGGAGGAGGTGGAGGAGGAGAAGAGGGGAGGAGAGGAGAGAAGAGCTAACCCGCTAAAACAGCAGAATGGGCTTTTGTGGCCCCCGTGCAGAATTAGAGGAAAGAGGGCTGAGAGGGGGAGAGAGAAGAGAGGATAAAGGCGGGAGGGAGCGCAGGGGCAAAGAAGTGAATGGAACGGGTACAAAGTAAATTTGTAATTGTCAAACAGATGAAGGAGCGGAGATTTTGTGGAGGAGTAAACATTGAACTTGCTAATCTTTGGACCTCAAGGCCCGTTCTGCTTACAGCGACTGTAGCGCCAATATGCGTCTGTTTGCTTGAATCGTACGGCCCTTGTAAATCCTGAGATCAAACTTTATATATAAAAAAAAAAAAACAAACACAAAAAGCACAAAAAATGTTCCAACTTTCTGAAGTCTCTTATCAAACCCCTTCGCCGGGTCCTAAGTACCTTTGCTCCATCCTCCTCTCCATCTCTTTCCGCCCCTTCGCAGCACTTGGGTGTGTGTGGCTGAAATTGCCGCTGGGGCCTGGGGACCTCCCCGCCTGCTCGCTGCAATGACCCCAGCCCAGGAAGCACTCAGACTGGTCAATCAACAATTAAAAGCCTGTCTGTAGCCACTAACTCAATTCAGCCACTCAGCTTAGTGCTCTGTTAGAGCCGAGGCACCCAGACAGAACCGAGACAGACTACAACAGCACTGACCCCTGCGCTCCTGCTCTCACACACACACACACGGTGGTCCGAGCCGCCGTGGTCACTCCTACACAGCCTTACCCATGTTTGAACCTCATGGGGAGTGTCTCGAACAAATGCTTCCTCTAGGTAAGGAGCAGGGCAGTGGATGCACATGTGACAAGAGGCAGCGGCAATTTACCTCAAGGCCTGGCCTGGACAAAAAGGTCATGACCTCTCTCGTGCAAATGTCTTGGTACCTGCACTTCAACCTGAGGGTTTAACCCTGCTTAGCGTTCAATACTGAGTTTGACCTTTTCTTTGGTTTTGACTTAAGGCATTTACTGTAGTGGCCTGTGCATTAGGAGAGTCAGTATGTGTGTGTGTGTGTGTGTGTGTGTGTGTGTGTGTGTGTGTGTGTGTGTGTGTGTGTGTGTGTGTGTGTCCCAGTATTTCAACTTTTCACACATGCACACATACAATCACCGACAAAAACACAGTTGATTAAACAAGCACTTAAATAAAAATGAAATTTAAATAAAAAGAACACAAACATGAACACTAGCTCTCCCTCTCCCTGAAACACACCCTTTTACACACACACTCACACGCTTCACTCACTCCATATGTTTCCCGTTTTTACTGTTTCATCATTCACTCACTGCTTGGGAAAAAAAAAAGGACTTGGAAATGTAATATAAAAACAAAAGCCGGAGAATAACTGCAGGGGCTGGTAAACGAAGCATAAAGACCCCGAGTGACCGAGGGGAATTATTTGGCTCCATTAAGCAGGCATTAACATGAATTACTATCTAATTAAAATTAAACAGCTCATTAATAACTTTGCGGTGGGGCCTTAGTGTGGAAGTTCTTTGGAGTGTGTGTGTCTAGAGTGTGTGTGTGAGAGAAGCTGTGTTGTGTCGTGGCCAAGAGAGCAATCAAGTGGGATAAAACTAAGCAGCTGCTCCAAAGGAAAGTCAGGGCCTAAGAGGGCTTACCTGTGGACCAAAACAACTACTCTGAATTAGCCCAACGCAAAGAAGATGTTCGTCACCAAATAAAGTTAACTTTTCTCGCCGTTAAATTCTTCAACAGCAAAAACTGCTTTAAAACAGAAATCAGCGTCTTTTGGCTCGGCAGTTAACACACTAACCATGAAATGCCACATCTGTGGTTCGAATCAGACTGGGGCCTTTGTTACATGAGATGCACAATTTCTTGCCCCTTGTTTTCCTGCCGTCTCTGTCTACTGTCAGTTCTTTAATAATAGCATAAAAATACCCTAAATTACACTTTAAAAAAGTAACACAGAAGTCCATTTAGATCTTGATCTTATTAGTCTTAAAAATGTTCAGGACAGTGTGGCTTTGTCAGGTGAAAACTCAAGATTGTCAACATTTCAGGGCTTAAAACAGGACTTTTTTGCTGAATGAGTATGAATTTTCAGTTTGGAAAACTACTTTTAAAATCCTCTATTAACCCAATATTGGAAAAACAATAAAAAGCCCAAAACAATACGAGCTCTTTATATCAAACCTGACAATCATTAAAGTAAAGTTCTGCCTAATAGAGCTGCAACAGCGACGTGTAGTCTGCACACTATTAGTGAGTAAATGATTCTCTCTCTCTCTCTCTCTATCACACACACACACACACACACACACACACACACACACACATAAAGCCATGCTTGTTCACACTATAAAATAAAAGGTTAAGATGCTGAAATGGGCCTAGCATAGCCATGAACAGCAGACTTTCCATACCAGGAAACATGTTGTGACAATATGTGTGAGACTCGTCGACTCACTCCTGCTGTGTCCTGTCGGGTCGTGGCCTTCGTGTTGGCCAGCCGTTTGGCCTCACAGGATCTGTCAGGAGAAGAGAAGACAGGACCATAGAGAAAGAAAACAAGAGAGGGTCAGAAGTCTTAAGACGATCATGTTACTGATTTTGTCATCATCGTAATGAGACGACATGGCGTTGTGAGCAGGATTTCTGTAGACGCCGTTGATACTGAATGAGGATGACGATAACCGTGACAATAACAATGACTTTTAACATGACTGGCAGTAATAACTATGCACAAAAACAATGCCACCTGTAAGCTATAACCTGCACTGATTTGACGCTCTTAAATTGCAGCATCAGCACTGAGAAACCAAAAACTTTTGAGCCTGAAATCCGGTCTGTCAACAGCCTCTCCGTGTATTGATAATGGAACCTCATTGTCGAAATCCACAAGACTGTCCAAAAGCAAAACCTCGACAATATAACAACAAAATAAGGTGAAGGAATAATGATAGATAGTCCTCAGAGATGGTGAGTGAATAACAGAGAGAGAGGGATATGGAGTTAGGCCTCAAATGTATGCCAGTGCATGCATCAGCCACCCCCCTCCACCTCTCCCCCGTCTCCCTCCTCCTGGCCAGGAGCTGTTTACCTCTCTATCAGCGGTGCTCTCTAAAAGCAGGGACCCCATCCATATTCACCGGCCTCAAATTCCTCTGCTTATCTCCCCCCAACCCTTGAAAAACCTCCCCGTGTTCCCCTCTGCACATACATACATACATAAACACGTCTTTATGGAGGCAAGAGGCAAACGCGCTGGGCCAGGAGGGGGTCGGGGATAAGAATCACCTTGAATTCAAAGCAGAGGATTGTGGGTCCTCGGCGGACGGACAGGCAGTCAGCCACACGGGCTAAGGCTCATGCCGGCGTGACACACAAACCATGAGGCAGGTAGAGGGAGGCTTTAGGGGTTGGCAGCAGATGTGTGCACCAGAGGCCATTGGCAATCCAGGGGATTTGTAATAGTAAGGTGTGATGCTTATGAAATTGTGTGCTGTTAGATGATATGTGTCATTAGACGGTAGATGCAGGTTGTGTTTCTGCATGTGCACACTTGAGTGTCCGTTTTTCCACAAGTGCGGATCTTCAACCTCATATTAGACACATATCAAGTGAAGTCTTTTGAAATTCAGCCTTGTAAAAAATGAAATTTTGAATTTGATTTTGTTCATTTGTCATAAAGTGACTCCAAAGAACTCTTAAACTGACACAAGAAATATCTGTTTGGACCCCTTCAGAAGTTATTGAGAAATCTAATTGGATTAGCTGTTATTCCCAACATGGAGATTTACATGAAGTGGACAAATCACTTATGTTGGTGGCTGCTTTGAAAACGGGTGCAGGAGACTGGCTGATAAGAGTCGACAGTATAAGTGAGGGCTCAAAGAGTGCTTGAGCAGAAGCAGAGACACATGGAGTAGGGGGGACCGGTACCCCATTCCTCTGCAAGCTGCGTTGTTTGGGGATTGAAGTTGGGAACTCTCTCCACTACTAATTGCGCGCTGGTGCCATTCATGAATATTCATTCTGGCATGTTCAGACCCCGCCTAATTAGCCGAGAGATAGAGGAAGAAACTCGCACCTTTTACCACAAGAGAAGCGTTTCCCCCCGTCGCATTCTCAGGGGGATGCTGGCAGAATAGCCCAAGTTCATTAGCCAAAAAAGAAAGGGAAAAAAGTTACCTGAAAAGCACGGGACGATTTGGTCTTCAAAATGGATGGGCAAGCAGGGTTTTTTGCGAGTGCATATTTAGTGCCTATTACGCATGTCTATCAAAAAAAAAAAAAAAGAAAAAGAAAAAAACTGGAAACGAAATACAATTATCTGATTGAGTGAGTTGGTGGATATTATTCTACTCGCTGTAGTTGGGGGGGTACATCACATGAATTTTAAAATCTAAACATAGCTTGTGGCAGGTCGAAATGTTCCCACTGGAATTGAGGGAGACTCGTATTTAACATCTAATATGAGGCCGAGGCCGATTTTAAGAGTGTGAGCGTGATATTTCAGGTACACCTGTGGAAATAAAACATGGTGATTGGTTTAAACTTTTTTTTAATTAAACGTTTGCATATTAATAGCCTTGGGACGGGGACTGAAAAAAGCTGCTCTAAAACTGTAGAGTACCTTTCACTTAAACCCCCCCCCCAACTAATTCATGTCTTAAAATAGAATTTGGATTATTTAAAATTTTCGTTTTGCATTATTTTATTGTCTTATGTGTATATAGAAGATGCTCTGACATAATTTCACGATTCTCCTCTATTTGTTATTGGTCGTATTTATAAATGTTTACTTATTGCATATTGTTCTGATTAAAGAGAGGAAGATGGAAAGTTGCTTAATTGAAGGGTTCATGTTGTCCCATTGGCTGAGGTGCGTCCTCACAATAACTGCTGCATATTAACTAGCCTGGGGGAGAGATTAACACGTGACTGACTGAAAAAAGAAAAGGTCCTTCATTCTAATAAATAAACCCCTAAATTACAGTAGTACCGAAATACAGTCACTGCATTTAGCGTCTTCAGAAAATAAAGTAAATCATGTTTGGTCAGAAAAAAGAATTGTGTTTCTAGTGGCCTGCCCATGTTGAAATTCTTTATACAGTGTAAGTTTTAGTGTGTCTCCTGTTCCTGCATGTTCACATTCTGTCAAGACATGACAAGAAAGAAACTCGTGAGACAGTGAAGAAATAAATCAGAGAAATGTGTTTTCAGGGCGATACAAAGAAGACACTTGTGCACACACTTATTTCTGGCAAAGGGGTCACCCAGCTTCCTCCACACTCATCCCTGCGGTTCAAACTGAGTGCGCGTCGCGTTTTTCCCCCCCTTTTTTTCCCCCATATTTTTAAAATCCATCATATCGTCTTCATTTCCAGCCGTTCTTTCCTGTACGGCCTGTCATTCACCACTAAGTTCTGTGTGATCCCTTTCATCGAGCGCACCATGGAAACCTCGTGCGTCCTGGCAAAAATGCACCTCAGCGCACACAAGGCCATATTCTTTACAAAAGGGCCAAAGCATCTGGATCTTTCTTTTCCAGCAGCTCCTCGCTGGCATGGCAAAGCACAAGACTGGGTCTGTGTGGCAGAGAAACCACTGCTTTTTATAGACTGGGAGACAAGAATGACTGAATGGCTAACGCATCTTCATTAACTGAGAGCTGCATGGAGCTCCGGTCCCTTATAGCAGTGACACGCAGCCACTGAGGTCTCTCAGGAGTTAAAGACTCTGACAAGAAGAAACGTCCTGGCTGGGATTTCCCATTAACGAGTCGCGTTAGAGAAGCATATTATCTTACGTGTTATTTATTTATTTACATTTTATAGATTTTTTTCCAGTTATATTCTATCATCTGTTAATTACGATAAATAATGCTTTGTCCAATACATGCATCATGTTTTGTAGTTCAATTTTTCCCATGTTAGAATTAGGCATTTTAATCATGCGAATTATTGTTTCTCGTAAATTAAAGAAAAATGTTTGCAAAATGCAACACATTAATCAATAGAAGTGTGTCTTAAAATGACACATACCACCGATAAGAGGTGTATTGTACTGAAAACATTCCCATATATCTTAAAATCTGACTATGACACTTCATAAATTGCCCTAAAATGACACGCGGATAACTCGCGCGGATTGTCTCCCACTCATCTCAAATAAATATATAAAGGATGGGTGGACAAAAACCACGCCTTTCAAGAGATGATGACGAGCACCTGTGACCCCGACAACATTTTCCACACACACACTCGCTACATTGTTAACGTAGGAGACAAGAGTACAGCAAGGACGCGGTCACAGCAGAAAGGAGACAACTTACCTTTTAGTCATGTAGTCCCGGATTAAAATGAACACTAGCGTTGAGTCGTCCTGTAAATAGACAGAGAATAGTCGCATGGGGGGAAGATGACAACAAACAAACACGCGGCAGAGATAAAAAAGGCAAAACATTGCTTTCAGGTAAATGATTAAAATGGGACTGTTGCGCCTGAAAAACCTTCCAAAAAGCTCCTGTTTTAGAAGGAGTGGAACATGTGCCTGATTGCAGAGTTTTAGGCGAATGGAACGGGAGAGATGTAAGATTTGTTTAAAGCCCCGCATTTCCATTTAAGAACGTGATTGTGTTTGCAAAGATCCCTTTCAATCTTCGCATCTCCCCCCCTCTCTCTACCCCTCAGCGTCTCTGAGGCTGCTTTGCAATTCATAGAATTGGTAATTTGCTATTGGGACAAAACGTGAAGGGAAAAATAATCAGATCAACCGGGAGAGGTAGTGAGGAAGGAGCCAGGAGGAAGAAACACAAGGTTTCTCTCTCCAAGTTGCTGCTTAGTAAAAATGCTTCGAGAGGTGAATGATATATATATATATATATATATATATATATATATATATATATATATATATATATATACATATCCTGTTTTATTTTCTTGAATCGCGTTAAATCTAAATTTCCAGGGAAAATCCAGAGGAAGTGCAGGAGCTTGGCAGTGAGAATAGAGTGTCATCTAAAATTAAATTAGATTGTTTTATGATAAATTATAAAAGATTGTTATCAGATATAAACCTTGATAACGTCCACTGTTGCGCTCCTGATTTCAAAATAAGATGTGTGAATTGGGTGTATCATGTGTCACCTGCACTAGCCTATATGTGCGTTCGTGCGCGCGCGCGTGTGTGTAGGGGGGTTGCAGTGAGAAAGAGAGAGAGTATCTTGGCCTATCATAACTAAGTGGGTGGTGATGATGAGATCATACAACATTGAAAATTACCGAGACAATACAAATAAATGACATACGCGGAGGCTTTGAAATAGAGCAAATGCTTTTCAAATTTGTCACACATTTACAGGCAGCATTCACACACACATCACAGAGCGCTTATTTACACGCCTCTCGTTGTGTGGGTGGCTGCAGAGCTGGAGCATCGTGCCTTATAATCTATTTAAAATGAGGAGCGCTATAATCATCAGTGACCTATTATAAAGGTGCACGGGTGCGTGTTTGGAAGTGCATGTGTGTAGGTTGGAGGGGTGGGGAGGTGGGGACCCTTCAAAAAGATCCCCGTACTCCCCCACGTGGTTATTTGCAAAACAACCGATCTTAAACCCAGGAAAACCTAATCAAACCCCGCTGCTGCAGCCCTGTTCACCTTCTTTGAGGAGAATTTGAGAAAGAAAAAATAGGAGATAAGATAGGCAGGAGGCTATCTGCGCGCAGGTGAAATAAGATGAGTCCGACTGTTAAAAACTCAAAGAGACATTTAATAAATAGAACATGTGTTTTTCTATAACATATGTAAGATCGGAGCTCTATCCATCCTGTGTGAAAAATGCGCTGTACCATGGTCTGAAACCCTGCGCCTATTGAATATGTCCCCAGTGGGCTTGAATCGGAGAGGAGCCAATACAAACGGAAGGGAGGCGTGTCTTCGCTCTTCCCCAAGACCTCCCAGAGCAGGTTGTTGCGTTTTGGCTCTAAAGCCTGGAGACCTCCGAAGTGCTCGTCAGTTTTCGAAGTAGGAGCCATGGCGACAACAGCTCAGTATATTCCGAGGAATAACTCCTTACCGTCTAACCCGCTCATGCATCCGGATTCGGATAGGATGCATCAGGGGACGACCTACAGAGAGGTGCAGAAAATGATGCACCACGAGTACTTGCAAGGGCTTGCGGCGACCAACACGGGACACCCGATGAGCCTGACGCACCACCAGTGGCTGCCCACCTCCAACACCGACTGGTCCAGTGGCACCCACATCGGACAGCAGGAGCACAAAGCCAGCGTGCAGGCGACCCGGGAGGACCTGAGCAGCGGCTTCCACCACAGATCTCACCTGGTGCACCAGCAAACGCAGAGTAGCCACCATGGTTCGTGGGCGCCCACCACGACGCACCACTTATCCCCGCTGTCCCCAGCATCCAACGGGCACCAGTCGCTGGTCTACTCCCAGCCTGGATACACAAACCTCAACGCGATGCTGAGTCCCCAGCCCGGCTCCCTGCACCACGGCATGCGGGACCCGCTCCACGACGACTCGGGCAGCCACGACAACCAGATGGAGTCGCCCCAGCAGGCGTTCAGCCACCACCAGGACCACTCGGACGAGGACGCGCCCAGCTCCGACGACCTGGAGCAGTTCGCCAAGCAGTTCAAGCAGCGGCGGATCAAACTGGGCTTTACGCAGGCGGACGTGGGCTTGGCCTTGGGCACCCTGTATGGAAACGTCTTTTCTCAGACCACAATCTGCAGGTTTGAGGCGCTGCAGCTCAGCTTCAAGAACATGTGCAAACTTAAGCCGCTCCTAAACAAGTGGCTGGAGGAGACAGACTCAAACACGGGCAGTCCCACCAATTTGGACAAGATTGCTGCGCAGGGCAGGAAACGAAAGAAGAGGACCTCCATTGAAGTGGGGGTGAAAGGGGCGCTGGAAAATCATTTCTTAAAATGCCCAAAGCCGTCTGCTCACGAAATCAGCACTTTAGCCGGCACGCTGCAGTTGGAAAAAGAGGTTGTCCGTGTTTGGTTTTGCAACAGAAGACAAAAAGAGAAAAGAATGACACCAGTTGGGGTCCCTCACCCGAATATGGAGGACGTATATTCCCAAGCAGAGACCCCTCCTCTACACCGCACACTACAGAGTCCTGTACAGTGACTGTTTTCATGAACAATCCGAGCATTTCTGCGGGGGGCTAGAAAAAGGGAAAGGGACTATGGAGTTTACAGTATTTAAGTTTGGCTTTTGTTTTCCTGAGAGAAAAGAGACATTGAAAAAGTTGAACAGATGAGTTTTGCCCGTAGTATTCGGAGATGTCCAACAAATAGATGGCAAGAGGGAAAATGTTAAGAAAAAAAATCAAGAAAAAAAGACAAAAAAAAAATTCGCTATTACTGATTCCGTGCGCATTTAAAGTGAAACAAAGATCTTTATTTACCAAAATTATATGGAGGAGAAGGCATATAAAGTAAATTTGATGTCCCATGGCTGTTTCAAATGGGGAGTAATTAAATGTGGCAACTGAGGCCATCTCCTCCTGGTGTACCTTGAACTGTTGGCGCTCACCAGAATGAGGTGGCTGCCTGAAAATGATCAACACTGGAGATGAATACACTGAATGAACTTTTTTCTTTTTCTTTTTCAGGCTTAAACTGATTAACCAGTTCTGAATATTAGTGTACACTTTCTTTGTTATATTAAGTGTGATGTTTTGGTTTGGAAATACTTTAACTTCAGTGTCTCTCTTTCTGCAGACTGTCTATGATTTCTTTCATTATTATTATTATTATTTTGTCTATAGGTACTGTAACTCATCAGAGCAGCCTCTAATTTTCTGTTTACTCAGTGGGAGTTGATGGTGGAAAAGTGATGGAAATTATGGCACCCGAAAACACTCATAATTAAGATCAGATACATTTCAGAAAAAAAGTCCAATGCAACAGGACGTTTAAGTTCTGACTGCATGCCTTAAAAACATTTAAAGCTTTGCAGCTGACCACGTCGAAATTTGCAAATAGCACCAGACGCTAAAAGGGGAATTATAAAAAAAGAAAACACACAAAAAAATATTTTATTTGGGGGGTTGATTGTGTTCAAATTATTGTTTTCTTTGCATGGAGCACTTATTTTTTTTTCGTTGGTATTATTATTGCGATTTTATATTTGTTAATAAAATTGTGAGTGGAGCTGAGCTCTATAGGCTTAAACACAAAAAATCCCATGTTTACAGGTTCCTGGTTATCACCACAGAGCGCTGTCAGCTCACACTGCTTACTGCCTGTTAATCCTGTTGTACTCCAAACATTTCAAGAGAGATTGGTCTAAATGAAAAGTAATAATAACTCAGGTAACTTCAGTGCCCCATGTCGGAATATCACGCCTGTACATGATTTTATTTTTATTTTGTTCGTCTGGTTTTTTTAGACGTTTCAATCTGGTTCACCGTTTTTTTCTTTGTCCCACAAATCCACTGTATTATATATTAAAACGCTGCATTCAGAGAAAAGAAAATAATAATTTCAAAAAGGGAAGCGATGGAGGGACTTAACTTAGATATATTTATTTTTTTCTGACCTGAAAGGAAATCTGAAAATCTCATGCGTTGTGTGTCATTTCTCAATGTTGGACCAGTCCAAAAACCTACAGCAGTGCTATTCAATACAGACGAGGGAAACTTTTCTCTTTTTTTTTCAAGAAAAAAAAAGATAATAGTTAAAAAAAGATTTTAGAGAAAATGTTGCCAGGATTATTTCCGATATGTAAATATGTCCAATATGTAAACTTGTATTTGTTCTGAGATATTGTTTTGTTTTGTTTCTTTCCGGGCAGTTTTGTACACTTACTAATTCCAAGAAGATATTTTAATATGATTTCATTTATGAATCTGACCATTTATATATATATATTTATTTCTTAAACGTGTTTGGAGCTTTTTTGTTTAGCTCTGTTAATGGTTATGTTGCAGTGGATTTCAGTATGTTTTTTCTTTTTGTTTACTACATTGGTTGTATGTTGACTGCTAAATGTAGACTGCAAAGTCACATTTATATTTATGTTATAGTAATATTTTATTACTTACATAAAACATATATACAAGAAATGGTCTTTTGTCTTCATTAAGATTCAAACCACTCGTCCTTTTGTTACTGTTTATTGTGGCATCATCAGCAGGCAAACAAGATAAACATGATCATAAAGTTTAATGCTGTTGGGTGCGCTGAGCATCGGGAAGTGGTCAGCTCGCCATGTGTTCAGTTTAAATAGCAGTGATTCGTTATGTAACAGGGGGTCGTTTAAATCAGAAGCTGTGTACATGTGCTGTTAAAGGGAATAGACAACAGTATTTTACCTCAGGCATTCCCTGCTACGTTCACACAGTATCTGACGTTGTTCACATCTTTGTGTAATAATCGCAGTATTAAATTGTGCAATATCAATACGGAATTATTGTCTTTTCATTGAGTGCTTATTATTACTGCTACTATTATCATTAGTGTTATCCAGGTGACTTGTTTATTTAGGCCTCCTTCAGTCACACTGAGCTGCTCTCCTTACATAAACCATCACCACTTGTCATGTTTTAAGCGTTTAAAAGGCGAATTGTGACGAATCTTTGATCTGAGACAGAGGTGCCTGCAGGCAAAAAATCAGCCTCTTTTCCAAAGATAGAGAGAAAAGCATATAAAGGATAAAACGAAAAACGGCAGGCCCTAAAGTTTAATAAGAGCAAAGAAAGGCCTACATTCACAGGCGGAATATTTTAAAGTTTTCAGCACCCAAATAATTATTCGATTTATCTAAATCATATATTAAATTTAAAGTTGGGCCCCTCTGTTGTCCCTATAATCACGCAACACAGCGGGAGTGCGCACTGTTTCTATATTTACATCTACATATTAGACCAGGATACAGTTTGGGTCCATGGAGAGATACATTGCAGGCGCTGACATATTTGAATTCTTACCACCACATTCACGTTTTCATTTAGGCTATGTATAATTTCCCCCAAAATCAACGACAAAAGTCCAAAGCTTTACAGCAGCAATACGTCTCAGCGTTCACGGCGCCTTGAATTTTCAAGTCTTTGTTGAATAAGCTAAACTTGTCTACATTTAGAGTATTATTTAAATTATATTTTTTGCTATTTTTTCAAGTTAGTATATATTTTTTAACAGCTATATATTTTTTTTGGCTGAAAGTATGTTGTTATAAAACGCAAATAGGCCTATACGCAACACAAAGTTTGAAGTATAGCATTCCGTTTCGAAAGAAAACTTAGATTTTGGGGACAGACATTTTCTCGACTACATTTACTTGTCAGTTAGACATCTCTTCACACCCATTTTTAAACGAACGTTTTCCTTCATTTTGTTTTTTACGGTTTAAAAATACATAAGGATGAATTTGTGTGCGGTCATTTGTAAAGCAGTGTCATGCGCTCCAAAACAAACAAGTTTAAATTAAAGGACAAAATATAAAGATCGTCGAATTTTGAAATCTGCCTTTCGTGCTACTGCGATGCAAGTGGAGAAAAGTGTCTCTGCGCTGGATGAGGTGGTCAAAGTGGGCGAGAGGAGGCCAACATCAGGGAGCAAACCAACTGTCAGAGAACAGCAGGCCACAGGTGCCCCCTGCTGGCTTAATATGGATACTGCACAACCACAGCTATACCTTAGAGTTCAGTAGAAATTATCAATAATATAGTAATTAAATATAGTAATTAAAATAATAACATCATTTTTGCGTACATAGTTTTACACATTTATGATAACCACACAGCTCATACATGCATGAAAAATAACATCACCTTCTTAATGGCTGTAGTCTGCGTCTTTGTATAAGTTTATAGAGAGTAAGTTGGGTTTTCCTTTTCATGGCAGATATCAAGCTTGTAAATGTGCCTCATTTGGGTTTTGGTTGGATGATACTGCTGGAGGCAATCTGTTGTTTGGGTGTACAAGTAGTTTCCCCCCCTACGAGCTATAATCATCAGTCAGTCACTTGTTCACTGTACTGGGACAAGCAGAAAGACATCAGGTCCCAATTTTTAAAAGTTTTGAATGTGACTCAGTCATGGATCAATATTCAAACCTCTCAGTATCAGGGCGAGCACTCAGACCACTGAGGGCCTCTAGGTGACCAGTAGAAATAGTTTGAAATGCTATGAACACAGAGGCCTACAGAGTGAACATAGATGTGGAAACAGAGGGAGTCCACAGTTGACCAGACAAGAGAGATTGTGGTGACTGCTACCAACTGTTATTATTTGATGATATGCAATTTTTATTCTGTGCCGTATGGAGGGACACAACCTCCATTATGCTATTAAATCAATAATACATGAGCCGAACTCATCACAAAACAGCAAAACCCAGCTATTTGACCTACGAATCAGCACAGTTCACCCTCTCCTCCTATCCTCCTCTTCCCCTCTCAGCAGTCTGCTCTCCTACACTGAGTGGGCCCTCGGCAGCACTTGCAGAGGAGCTCCAGCCTCAGCAGTGCCCGGGCGCTTGTGAACACGATGCCTCCATCAGGGAAGTATCGTCACACACAGGAGATGTGGATTAGTGATGATTAGCAGGGATTATGGCTGGTTAATGGTGGGAAAATACATTAGGAACCATCGGCTCTGGGAGGGGGAGGGGGATTTCACTCACGCTAGCGGATTTGCATTGATCCACAGCAAATGAATGAGGATTAGCAGCATCAAGCTATCTGCCAACAGATAAATAACATTAAGCGTATTATACGCCAACGCCTGTTATTAATGACATTACAAACACCACTACAATGCTGGCAATTATGGAAATAATGGGAGCGGCTGAATAATTTACTTGGTTGGGATTCCTGGGATTCCACATCATCCGAAACATAGGGTGATGCTGGAGTACCAAGATGCTGGTAGGCAGAGCGGCATGTTGTTACTTAGTACCACTAAGGGGTTTTTATCTTGTTAATACTTTATTAATGCACAACAAACGATTTATGACTGCTTTATAGATTAGTAATAAGCAATTTGTAAGAACAAGATTTGGTTTGCACGGAGACTCCTCCAACAGATAACTTTGTCACTTACACATGGCCCCAGCCAACATTTGTATGTGGGGCCCATGTGGGTAGTAAATCGACTGAAAATGGGGCCTTTATGGGATTGTCCAAATGCATGAGTTTACTAAAGTGGGTCCTCATGGAGTATGTTGGGCTACCTGTGTGGATATGATACCCGTGGACACTCCCATACAGGGCCCATTTTATGGCCATTTACGCCAAGACACGCTACGCTACGATACAGTACAGTATAGTGCGATGTGATGCCATGCAATGCCATGCCATGCAATGCCATGCAATGCCATGCAATGCCATGCAATGCCATGCAATGCCACACGATACGCTACACTACGCTACAATACGATGCGATGCCGTGTGATACGATACAATACGATGCAATGTGACACGAAATGATGCGATGCAATACAATGCGATACGATGCGATACGATACACGATACGATACAATACGACATACAATATACTGTATTGCCCCTGTAGGGAGGTTTGTCTTGGGCTCAGGTGCTGGGCCAATAAACACCTTCACAGTCACAATAAAACAAAACACATGAACAAAACAGCATTAGCCGCATAAAATCACACCATAAATTGCACATAATCCAAATTGCACATACAAAATATTGCACATAACAACTATTGCACACACACCATTGTTGAAACATCATGGAACTATTGCACAATCCCTGCAGCCTTAAGCAGCATTGTTTAAAGGTGTGATGGAGATGGGAACAAATGAGTTTTTTTTACTCTCCACATTGGCCCCACATACAAATGTTGATTGGAGAAAAAAAAGAGGACTGAAGGCCATCCGTGTTAACTCCAATTTTATTAGATTATTGTAGTGAAAGAACTCCTATTTATGTTTTACTCACTCCCTAACAACCCAGCAAGTTTACATCCTTACAACCCAAGAATCATTATTATTACTTTAATTTCATAGTAGTGTAATCCATATTCAATTCACTTTTATTTGTAAAGCTCAGTATCACAAATCACAATTTACCTCAGAGGACTTTACAACATATGATACCCTCTGTCCTTAGACAAACCCCCCCCCAACAAAATGAAAAAAAAATTGGAAGAAAGCTAAGGAAGACCAAATGAGGCCAGAGAGACATGCAGTAGACACTGTAGAGTATTGATAAATAAAGGCAAAACAGTGTGCCTGATTAGAAAGTTCCTGTTAGGTTGATGCTACAGATGGGAACCTTAGAAAAAAGACAAATGTGGTGCATCATTTACCGTGTGTTAATATGTCACGTCGGACTCAAAGCACCTCCTTTAATAAATGCATCCTTTTCATTTTATGGCAGGTGAAGCTAAAATTCTGTTGGATCAATAATAACATATGCTGGACACTGATTTAACTGCATAGAGAAGGCATCTACAATGTACATTGCACCATATTACTGTGTAGTGTGCAGGAGAAAAGTGTTCATTCCTCCATCTAACCCACATTTTTAACCTGACAGGTGAGAGAGCCTGTAGCTTTCTTACTCTCTATTACTACCTCCTTCTCCAGCCGAGTTCTCCTCTCCTCCTCCTACCGTTTATGTAATAAATACTCCACTCCCACAGTGAGTGGCAGAGAAAGGGGGGATGGAGACTGGAAAAAGAACAGAATAATGCATTTTTTCATCAAAAATTCCTTCTCTTCCCCTACCTCAAGGTTTCCTCCTCTGAGCCACTTGAAAGATGGGCAACAATGTGGCCACACAGTGAACACCTAGTTACCATATGAAACACTCCAGCAGTGAACTGGAGGAGACGGAGACGGGAGAGGAGAAGTCTTGTGTTATTTATGATACTGGGCCTTGTAGCTATATGGGTTCCCCCTTCATGTCGACTCCAAGGTATGGCCCCCATATGCGAAGGGGTTTAAGTGCGGCTTTAGAAAGTTACTCTCCACTCCCCTCTGTCTCTCTTTGCTCCTCACTCGCAGGTTTTGAAGAAGAGAAGTAGCCCGTCTCCCCCTTTCATGGCTTTGAGGGACATTTTATATCGCCTCAGGTGTCTGTCAGTGTGACTAACAGTTCTGAGAGAGGAGAACTAATATCTCAGGAACTTGCCTCCAGGCAGCAGCACATAGATGTTACTGTTGGTGGCATACAATGAAAAGAAAGTCATAGTTTCGAGGCATTCAGCAGCAGCAATTACGACTGATTCAGTGAGCTGGCTGGTATTAAACAATGGCTGTGACAACCTTAACAGGTGATAAGAACACAGTGGGAAAGGCAAGATAAATGCAATCATCTGTACTGCACAAGCTGCCTTCATTTTGTCGGATGTCTGACGAAAGGTTGCAAATAGCCCAAGGAAACGCATTAGGGATAACACACTAACCAAACAAAGCAGTAATAATAATGGTTTTATATTTTTCTTTTTAGTCTTTTCAGGATGACACTTCCAAAATCACACAGCACAGGTGCTGAGGAGGCCTTTTAAACTACTGCACAAGGTTGCAAAGTTAATTGTCGCGCCTAAGAGGACATGGCATTCCCATGTTAAAGGTTGTCCCCTCTCTTCACCTTCAAGCCTGGCTTTTGTCAACTGTAGCGAAGGCATTGCAATGCTTCCTGACTGCAATAACAAGGTTCGCTGCAGAGAAGAGGCGAGGAAAAGAAAAGACAAGACCTTGCAGTAGAGAGAGACATACAGATAAACAATAGGAAGGTCATCTAAAACCTGAAGCACACTTAGATGGCCTTCCTTCATCAAGGATATTCAAAAAGAAAAACATGGCTATTCAGCGTTCACAAATCTATAGGCACAGCAGCTGAAAGATTGCCTTTCTGCATACCCCGAGCAGCTCTATTGTTTCTTTAAGAAGCCATATGGACAATCTAGGAAAGAATAGCAAAGGACTGTCACACAGATATCTTGGCCGTACAAAACTAACTGAGGAAGTTCCAGCTCGGCTTTTACACTGTTTGTGTGCCAGCCCTATAATCCAAACCCAAACAATATTCTTTGCTGTAGTCCTTTACCCATGACTGATCCTTCGTGTTATGCATGCTGGAATGGCTATTATATTGTGAGCCCGTGCAAATTGGAGCCGGACAATAAACAGATCATCAAAGATGATCCTGCTGCCCCCGACAGTCGGCTTTGCCCTGCGATGCTGAGTTCAAAGGACGAAGATCGGTGGGCAAATGAGTGCTGTTGCTCGGCGCACAGTCAACCGAAACAACAACAACAAAGATAAGGCTGATGGAAATAAATAAATAATGGTGGTGGAAGAGAGGAGAGGGGGAAAAATAAGGCAAGTGAGGGTGGGGGGGTGGAGGGGGTGTTAGACACAGCACAGAGATGAAATGGAGACCTGCCACTGTGCTCAAGGACACCGCGTGCCACTATGTAATTAGAAATGTACACAGATGATTTGGATGCAGCGATATGATTAGGCAAAGCAGTCCCCAGTCTTAGGCCTAATCAGCTCACTTCTGAGAGATACTCCAAGATTGCTGGTGTGCGTGTGTGTATGTGTGTGTGTGTGTGTGTGTGTGTGTGTGTGTGTCTAGTTGAAGTAGAAGGGGTGTTACTACTAGGCATCTCTGGGAGGGTACACTAGAGACACTGGCATACAGACACCTAGCACATGAAGTTAGACATCCAGTGACGGGGAAACACATAGGGAAGGGTTTGAGCTGACACTTAATTTGAACACGCAAACACGTGCCAGATCCGCTTATGATGAGAATTAGGGCCACCACTGGTGGAAGAGGGAGCTATAACTGTATGTACTGCATGTATTATGAACCCTTGCAGTTGAGCCTGTGTCAGAAACTTGCAATGATGAAAATGTGGCGAATGAGAGGAATAAGGGGTACCGTATATATGTAGTATAGGAAACAGATTTTCAGGAAGGATAAGATTAAGGGGAAAATGAAAAGAGAGACAGAGTATGAGGGAGAGGTGGAGACAGTAACATTTCCTGCTACAATGTAGCACATATGAAGATATTAGAAAAATGTTCTTTACAAGAATAACATGTAAACTCCAAGACACTCTCTGACCAGATTAAAATGCAACAGCTACTTGGAGAAAATAGTTTCAGCGCAACAGAAGCAGCACGATATGTCACAATCTAAGAGACAACAAACACAACAACACATAACAGCTGGAGTTCATCTCCTCACAGCTCACACTCAACTTTTCCATTTATTATACATACTGTATCACTCTTACTTGACTTTACTTACTTAATTTATTGTTGCTTTACGTACTTTTTTGATTTTGAATTCATATGTTGTTGAGAGAGAGAGAAATGGATAGATAGATAGATAGATAGATAGATAGATGGATAAAGTAATATAAGTAATATATGTGTAATGATTTAATTTCTGTAATATGTGTAAAAAAATATTTTTTAACTTGTTCTGTGAACGGCTTTGCAAAAACAACATTTTGTTTATGCTAATAAAGCTATTTGAATTTAAATTTGATTAACAGTTGGCAGGATCCCTCATCGGACAATCTTTCAGAGACAATCATAGTTAGTGAGAGATAACATGCTGACTGGAAGAAGGATTCAAGATCCTGAAAGAAAATGTTTCACCGCTCTACTCTGAGTCGCTCTCAGGTCAAACCTCAAACCCGTCTTTTAAGAGCACCACATTTTGAGGTCAGCTCAAGAAGAATTGAGCGAAAACACCTAAAACCTCAACACATATGTGCCCTGGAGCTAGAGGCAGGGACATACACAAAAGAGGCGATGGTCTACAAAGACCCGAGTAATGAGCAGAGGCCAATTAAAAAGAGCTGCTCCCTCCTCCTCCTCATCTACCACATCCCTTTCTCCTTCTCGCTCTATCTGTCCTTCTGTCTCTCCTCCTCCTCCAGTGGCTTGTTATTGATCACCTTTAACCCCGTCTCTCAGTGGTGTCAAAACTACCATTTAGGGTCATCCCTAGGGCTGAGCGTGTGTCGATCGCACCCTGCCCCATAAATCATTACCGGGAGGAGGGCTTGGGAGGCTCTGGCTCGCCTGAAGAGCAGAGGGAAGGCCTGACTTTCACAGACGCATTTTGGCAGAGCCCAACCCTATGCCCCCAGGGGTCAGGGGTCATCGATGGTCCCATGGATTAGCACCCAGACACCCCCCCTAACGGTGGTTTCTCCAGCCAACCCACCTCTATTCCCCCACGGGCTCGGCAGCAGCACCCCTTTGATTTTTAAATAAGACAAAAGGTCAGTCTGTGTCCTGACCTGTCTTCGCAGTGATCTCCCTCCCTGCATGTGCCAATTTTTCTTTATTCATGATATATCCTAATTTTTGAAGCTGAACGAAGGGAAGTTTTAGGGGAGACGTAAAGGGAAGTTCACAGAATGATATGGTCGAGAGAGTTTGTCAGTGAATGACTGGAGCTGTGGGCTACACGAGGCTATTGTTGTCACTGTCTATCTGTTTGGCTATCTGTGTTGGCCTCATACAAACTCCCCTTCACCTCCTCCTGGGCTGGAGGCGCCTCATCGCCTCAGTACACGGCTGCATATCAGCCAGATGCTGCATCCACCCACAGCCCTCCTCCTCTTCTCCCTTTCCCCCCTTTCCACCCCCAATGCTTTACTCCCTAGGTAGACAGGCAAACAAGCAATTCTCTCCAATCTGATCTCTCTGTCTCTTTCTCTCTGATCTGCCTCTGTCTGTCTGTCTGTCCACCTGCTGCTCTCCCTGCAGTGGTCAGGCTAGGTTAAGTTATCCTCCTCAGTCACAATCAAGGGGCCTGGGGATGAGGGGATGATGGGGTGGAGGTGACAGGTCCTTTGTTGGGGTAAAGACTCATGACCCATGGGTAGGCAGGCAAAGGATGAGGTAGGGGAATCTATCACTCTGCAGTGGTGGATGAAGTATCTGAAAGCCACACTAGAGTAAAAGTACAGATTTCTCAAATGACTTTGGTCGAAGTCACCTATTAGAATATTGCTTGAGTTAAAGTCTTTTAAGTATCTGACATTAACTGTACTTAAGTATTAAGTCATTTTACAGTGTTAAATGTACTTAAGTATTAAAAGTAAAAGTTCAAGCAATTTTGTTATCAAAAAGGAAGCAGTCAGAATTTTGAGAATTATAAAATGTACTTCTCTGTAACATACAACACTTACAAAAAAAGTCGTTTTTTTACAATGTAAAGGAATACAAAATCCATTTGTTTCCTTCCTTCCCATTTCTTCATTGGTCCCTCCATCCCTCCCTCCCCTCCTGTACTATTTCTTACTCAAAAAATATGTAAATACTGTAACTAAGTATTAATACATAATTGCATTACCGCACTGTCACTCCTCAAATACTGACCCATCATGTCCCACCAGATGTTGTCATTCCCACCGGTTAGAGGTAATTTTGTTAGTTTTTTGTGTGCGTTAGTGATCAGTGGTGGATCATAACTAAATACACTTACTCAAATACTATTTAAGTAAAACTTACTTTTCTTTTTCTGAATGTATTTGCATTTGTGGCTGTGGCTCAGGAGGGAGAGCGGATCACCCTCTAATCACGAGGTTTGCAATTCTGCATATCGAAGTACCCTTGAGAAAGACACCGAACACCAAGGTGCTCCTGAGGAGCAGGCCAGCACATCGCATGTCAGCTCCATCATCATAGTTGTATGAATGTGTGTGTGAATGGATGAATGAGAAGCAAATTGTAAAGCGCTTTTTTTAAGGTTGCAAGGCGCTTACAAAACACATTTCATTGTACCATTTGCACTCACATTAAGGGCGTAGGTTTGGTTTCAACATTTTTGAAATATATGCAAAACTGGGGGTTGGGATAGTCCTCCACCAGAAAATTTTGAGCATCAAACATTTTTATTTCCTGCATTCTGGTGAGTGTTTATGCATCAATTTGTATCTTTTCTGCATCAATTGATGGTGTAAATGTTGATTAAAAAAAACCCCAAACCCTAAACCCTAAACACTATCTATCTATCTATCTATCTATCTATCTATCTATCTATCTATCTATCTATCTATCTATCGATACATACATACATACATATATATATACATTGCCATGTTATAGATTGAATAGTTATTATTTCCAACTTGATCAGTTAAAACTACTGCTTACATGTCAATGCATCATTGTTAATAATCCAATACTAAAATAGATAAATGTGATAATGTAACAATTACAGAGACCATACCGCATAATGAATAATTTGACAATACTTTAAATACACCACTTCTGTACTTTGTATGCAGTATTGGAGTATTTTTACCCACTGCTATTGCTACTTAAGTAGCATACCTAAGTAAAGAATTGTACCTCATCTTCCATATTAGCAGTAAAATGGAATGAGATCTTTGTTGTGAAGCTTGTGATGCAGCTGCGTCATTCGCTTTGAACAGATTGGATCTGAGATCCCTGTCACACCAATCAGCTTGCATTACATGCATATACAGATAAAAGGTGATCCATTAATGCTGAGGGGGGATAGTGGTGAAGCGGAGCAGAGGGTATGGATTTGGTACCCATTGTTGGTAGAGGGGTTCCCATGTGCCTCCCCACCCACACCAACCCACCCACCTCTCCCCTGCGGGACAACTCAACCAGGGGGTGCAGGCGTGGGACAGGACACTCCGCCACTGAGGGGATTAATTGGTGTGGCACCTCTTTGTTGCACATGGCCAAAGCAATTAAATAGTGGCCCTAGGCCTTCAGTTTTCTGTTACTGAACCGGTGACAAAGCAGCAAATTGGGCCTTTCTCTTCATACTTGTGCCCACATGTGAGCGCATATGCCGGAGAGATAAAACAAATTCTGCATGTGTCTGCAGAAGTTGTTTCATGAGGTGTGAATACTGGGGGAAAAGGACTACAGGTATGACAGCATTAAAAGACATGAAGGTGATTGGTGAGATTTTAAACATGCATCTTTTTTTATAAAAAATGTGCATTTTTGTATATTTGTGTCTATGTATATTTTTCCATGTATATTTGTCCATGTGTTTCTGCATGGCTATTTGAATGCACAATGTGCAGAGTATAAGCAGGGTCTGGTGGCTTTCTTATCTCACCCACTGTCTCTCCCACTCCCTGCAGCCGTCAATTAGTGAGCCGGGGTGTGTGAAGGCCTTGTGCTCTTTCACATGAGCCTTTGTTGCTTCTCTCTCCCTCTCTCTGTCTCCCTTGCGTTTGAAGATTGAGAAAAGACACGAGGCAGGTTACTGTAGCTCCTCTCTGGGGTGTTGGTTGCTGTCTGCCCCTCTGTATGCCTGCCTGGGCCTGAAGCAGCAGACCACAGTGTCCACAGAGCCTTCAAACACAGGAGGGGGAAACATAGGCCTGGCCATGGAAGGCCAACCTCTGTCAGAAAAGGATGGCTGTGTCAGATCCACCATCACCTCTGCCAGTGCAGAAAGACCCTGAGATGTGTTTGTACAGTAAATGCCTATAGTGTGATGTTTGCAGAAGGTGTAGGTGATGAAAGAGAAGGAAGAGGAAATGCAATGGCGGAGATAAGACAAAAGGCAGGTTAGAACGAGGCTGGAGATAGGAGAATGGAAGAAGAAGGAGAGTGAAGGGACTGAAGGAAAAGAGGAAGATACATGATGAGAAAGACAAGGAGGAAACAAGTTAGGAAAGGGAAGAAGGAGAAGAAAATGTAGCAATGCAAATGATGAGGTGCACCACAGAAAATCAAAAGACAAATAAAATGAGGACAACAAAAGGAGTGAGCTAACCAAATTTCCATACTGGAAGTTAGCATTTCCCTGGTTCACTCAAAATCAGATTTTTTTCATTGAGTTTTGGATTATCGCAGAAAAAAAAGATTTGTGCCAAACAAAAGTTTATGATACTTGCATGTTTTGTTCAGGAAGATAATCTCCACAAGTGTAAATGCAATCGCCAAGTAAAAAGCTAACATTAGGCTACAAACAAACTACATCATGGGGTCACATGACATCAACTTCACCACTACAACAAAGCTGTAAACCCGTGTTCAGTGATGGCCATCTGTACTTTCATTTAGAAACTTGTAAGCAACAGTCTTTTTTAAGATGCTTAAAAACTTAAAATTAACAAGTGGGGTATTTTCAGTCATAGGACAAAATATGAAAATAGTGTGTTTACCACAGACCTTATTTTAGGCATCTAACCAAAAACCCAAACAGCCACTGACCTCTATCTACCTCCTGTCCCCTATACGCTATAACGAAATAATCTCCTTTACTCTCTATTACAGTTTATGTTTTTCATATATAGACATGTTAAGGATGTAGCAGATCACAGATTCTAAGCAAAGTAAAACCAAAAACAGCGAAAAAAAGAAAGAAAAAACACCTCTCCATACAAATTGAAGCAGCTTTTATCTGTTAGCCGTCAATGTCAAAACTGAGAGCAATTCCAGGTGCTATATTGAATAACTGACAGCTCCATTCAGAAATTCAAGTGGTTTAGCCAGTAGCAATGGTTCTGTTTAATACAATTTACCCTAGAAAGAACCACTGAATAAGCTTCTTTTTGCAGAGTGCAGACAACCTTTGTCTAACAAGGGCCAGACGTGTTCACCCCCAGCAGCCCAGCCCCTTCAGCCCTCCACATCAGCCCAGATCTCCAGACATGGAGCTGGGGAGAGGCGGGTAGAAGGGGGCCAGACTGCTGACCATCCATCACACCCGTCTGACCCGCCCCACAGTGCTGAAAAGACCACGGTTATCACTCACCCCTGACACAGTCATCGACGTTTGCCCTTAGACACACACACACACACACACAAACACCGAAGCTCACATATGGACAATCTACAACATCTTTGCAGTCACTCCGAAATGTCTCGTCACCTCTTGTCCTTTCTTCCATTCAACTCTCATCACCATCCATCAACCCTCATCATTCACAAAAATGCCAACACGCTCAACAGATGGCTCTAAACCAATAAGAGCATGAGAAATGTCAGGTAACTGCCAACAGGGACCAATGACATTGGTCTGCAATCACAACTAGGAAACAATTTTTTCCAGTTCTGGAAAATGTTATGCAGTGGCAGTTATGCAAAGTTCGAGTCTACTTCGATCTGGACTGGTGGCGGGCAGCCTTTGTGCTGATCTGAGCTGGGCGTTACAATAGCTTGTATTGTCCCACTGCCTCTCAGCTTTATTACATATGTATGTGTTGATTGCTGCAAAACAACAATGCTGGTGCATGGCATTAAGCAGTAACAATAACAGTGATGCTTGGCGCTCCTACTCAGCGTTGGATGTTTATCCAACAAACCTCTGTGTTGACGCCCAGTACCCAATGGTGTGAAATACCAGCAGGAGAGCCAGCATGGGAATATCATGAATGGGAACTTTAGAGAATACTCTCCTTTATTGAGGCTTACTTCAATGATTTTTTTTAACCCTACACACTAAAAACTATTACAGATTGAGGATGACTCACTGTATTTATTGTTCATCATGCAAATAACTTTTAGTTTTTGGTATATCCAGAGTACTTTGTATTGAGTCTGAACACCAAGCTTTGTATAGGAATCCAATGAGATCCATAATGTGTAGATGTGTGAAATTGATAGGGAATTCAATGGTACAATGGACACATATGAGAGCGCTGCACAGGCTCAAAGGTCACCTGGCCCACCCACGTCACTGTGGTGTAACAAGCCCGAGTGGAATGCCAGGGGGTCGTTCTGGTCGAAAACCTTGGGTTTGTCACCCGCTCAACCCCTAAAGCATCGTGACACACCCGAGCGGGCCAAGCAATGCACCACCCCCGCTGGCACCCTGTGGTATCAGAGGCCTTCCCACCCTTGGGTCCCATTCACACAAACCCACATATGGGCGTACGCAGACAACAGCCATCTCTGATGCCCTTCTGATTCTCTCCGTTGGCATTTAGCTGCAGAAGTTTAGTGTTTGTGCCTGTGTGTGTGTGTGTGTGTGTGTGTGTGTGTGTGTTTGTTTCAGTGGGGCAGTGTGCAGCAGGGAAGGGAGGGGAGGTGACAAGAGTTGTGGTGCAGATGTCCCCACATCCAGTGGAGCCTCATGAATGGCAACTGTTGTGATGGTGACGGGGAAACGCGTTGGAGGCCTGGCCTACGCACTCCAGTCATCTGAATGGATGGAATTCAACTTGCTCAAAAAGACAAGCTCATGCGTGCAGACTGGAAACAATGTGCCCTCTTTATCACTTTTTCTCTCTTTCTCTCTGCCACTCTCACTCTTTCTTCTTTGCCTTTGAATCATCCCCCCTCTGTAAATGTAGCTGTAATTTTCATTGTGATGACCGTTTCATTGTGACGCATATCTTTCACAGCACCTTTAAAATTCTTGTTGGGCATTAAAAATCTTTGTATATATATTACAAAACATTAAAGCAAATTAATTCATTTTAAACAAAACATCAAATGAAGCAAATTATTCTTAGATGACAAAGCACAATCTATTGAAACAAAGGAACAAAGATGGATAGGAAGTCACGCGGTAATTGATTTGAAGTGGAAATGTTATGATTGATCTATTGATTAGTTGTCTGCTGCTCCAGCCCTTTTAACAGCAGACGTACGGCTTCACTCAGGGGACGGTGAGGCTGGGGCCTCACAGGGACACACACGTGCCATAGGTCCATCTATTTACCATGCGACTATCAGGACTATTAGAGAAAGGAGAGACAAAGGAGACACAAGATGAGGCTGCCTTTTTAAGCTCTGTCCTATTAAACATCTGTCCAGTCAGTCTAAGATTCCTATGCTTGGTCAGTCACATTTTGTGACTCGAAGGCTGTTTATCATTTTTCAGATGAAATGATGTGAGTGATACTCAGTTGACAGGATGGGAATTCACTGTGTGTGTGCTGGAAATACATTTTTCAGAAGAAAGACTAAATCTTCTGCTGCTCTCAGTTTGCTCTAGATTTTCTTTACAGTAAACTCTCAACATTAGATGGAAATGAGAGCACACACTCTTCTAAAGATGCACATAAGACATCTACTGCACTTCTTTCTCTGAGTTTCAGTATTTATTAGTCTACAAGTGTGGTGATGTCCTCACACACTGATAAACTTTAAGCTAAATCAATAGGGATACCAAAGTTGTGACACTGACTCATAGGAAATGATCAAACACATTAGTGAAAGCACACATGCATAAACCTCATATGTAGATAACTGAAAATGTCATACATAGTAGTGAAACAAAGCACATACACTATCTTTGTTAGTATTTACAAGGGCTGACCCAAAGATTCGAAGCTTCAGTTGTTGCCATGGTAATAAAAGTCCAAATTAGTATTCAAATGCTTCGTTTTTTGTTTTGTTGTTTCAACAGTAAAGTGGTGGTGGAAACTGAAAGGAGGTGGCTTTTGTCAGACACCAATGAAGCCAGTGTTCTCAGCAGTCTTTGACCCCCGACCCTTCAAGCAATTCAATTGACTGTCTTACGAGGAAAAGGAACAGGTAAGACGAATTGTGGCTGTTATCTGTGGCTGGAAACTGTAGGAAAGTGCTTACTTTGCATCAAGTGGCACAGCCCAACCTGTGGTGTTCAAGATATAAATAACTTATAGAAACAGTGCATGGAATAGTCCACCTTCCACCTTCTCTTCCACTTCTCCATTACTGTCTCTCTCTCACAAGCCCTTTTTACGCAGAGATCGCACTGCAGAGCCATTACAAAGTCCCTTCTTTATGCTTAATTTTTTACACAGGAACAAATGATGGTGGCATCATTCCACTCCAGTGTGTGATTATAGACACATGCCGGCATTGCGCAATCAAAAAAGGCATAACCATGTTATATGAAAACGTAACAGAGTCAGCCTCTAGTGTGACATAAAAGATAAGCAACAGCAGCGTTTTCTAAACAATACTTTCGGCACTGTTACTACCTCCACTGCCAGGTGAGACAACTCTGCCCCTCTGTACCGTGATTGTACCTGTTTTACAGAACGGTGAGGCAGCATGATGGTGTGATATTCCTGTCTTGAACAGGCAGTGTAAAAGGGGCTACACACACGTACATAGCCCTAAGTTTGGTTGGGTTCGGTTGTAGGTGAATATGATTGATTACAATTACACCCCCACCCCCCTCCAATTGATCCTGTCATGTTCCATCGAAGCTTCGAGGCCCCAAAAATGATGTTCAGGACAGCCCCAGTATTTACATGATAATAGATTTTAATCGTTTTCAAGTTGTGTTTGATATCATTGTGCATCTACACCGTAGTTTCAATCTAGGCACATAAAGCTCCCCTGTCCTTCTTTTAATAGTGATAGTGAAGTGGACAGCCAGACTACAGTGAAGTCCTTTATCCTGACTAACAAACAGATAAATCACTCAGCTCAGACCCACACACTCATACACACACAGGAGCAACAGACAGTAAAAGTCTGACATGTCCCAAGAGAGACCAAGAAAAGGATTCTTGTTTGAAGCAGGAAGGGGTTATTGTTCACTAGATGCCAGGACGTGGGCATCCAGGCACAGATTAGCCACAGGGAAACATTATCTCTCTGGGCCAGTTTACAAGACCCAGTCTGGCCCAGCCAGGCATAGTTTGGTCATCTAGGTACTTTATGTTCTGACTGACTCTTGTCTCTCATAAGAACAAAGTGCGGGCTTGTTGGAGGAATCCAGAGGGGTGAGTCCCTGCTCTCCTCCCACCTCCTCTCCTCCCTGCTTCCCCTCTTCTCCTCCCCTCTGGCCCCCTGGACCAACTGCGAGGCTGCTGGAGTTCAAGCCTGGCCACGTGTTGGTCATTACACTCCCACAATGACCTTGTTGAGCTCAACATTTAGAGTCCCATAAAAACATTATTGTCCGACTCCTGGGATCATTTGTCCACTACCACAAAGGCTCAGAGAAAACCAAAATGTTAACCCCCCAGGGTTTTGCGGAGGCACATTTTTCAGATTCTGCCCCTTCTCTCCCTCTCTACCCATCCGCCCTCCCAGTGCCACACTGTGCCCACACTGACGCACTTCCCAGCGGTGCCCACGGCGCACTCCTACACCAGTACATTCAGATATGAAGAAGGCTGCTTGGTCAAAATGCTGCCCCATAAAAAAGCCATTTTGTGTTTTGTACTCCAAAGAGCAAAACCAACAATATCCATTCTCTTCTGTATACATCACCATTTCAGCTTTTCCCTCTCATTTTATTTTCTTTCACCCACAAATGTTCCTGTTTGTCATCCATCCATCCATCCATCTATCCTTCCTCTTTCAGATGCATAACTATGGACCCATAACAGCTAAAAGTCCCTAATGGTCATTTAGTCTCTAAATATGTCCATTTCACATCGGCTGGGTGCATGTACCTGCTGAGTGAATGGGCAAGGTCGTGCCAGCCTATTAGCCATATTAAAAACCGACCCATTATGGTAATTGGGGAGGTCTAATGCATGTACAGGTTGCTTAGCGCCCATGTATTAGCCCTGATAGATGACTCAGTGATTAGCATTGAAAGGTACATTGTAGTGCAGTGCTGCTGCCTGCCCCTGTGCTTGCCGTCCTCTGATCCTGTCTCTCAATGTGGTGACCTCTGCTGTGGACACTTAGGTCAGTTATGCACGTCCCTGACCAAATGTTTGCTGCTGGGAATCAGAGTGACCGCTATGGACGAGGACATTCGTTATTCACTGTGACAATGACAAAGAAATGTAACATTTTTTTTCTTGGAGGGCTGAAAAAACGTAATTTCCATTTGGCTGGCAGGACATGATTGTGGTTAGAAATTAGGGAAGGCACATGTTTCATCCTTGTTACCCCACCTCATATGAACTGACCTAAGATGCACAGGTAAATGCAGAAACTGTACTTCCTGGACAATGATTCCCCATGCAAAAAAAATGTTCTTTTGAAAGCTAAACTTAAATTAATTAATTAAGAATATTAAAGGACCAGCGTGTGAGTGGCATTTGGCAGTGAGGACTATAGACTGAAACAGGCTGAAACTTCTCCTGATTAGATTTCATTTAGTTCAGGGTTAAGGGGGTTTTTATTGGCAGCCAAATTATCTGCAGATGTGTCTTCCTCTCAAAAAAAAAACAGATCCAGTGATTTAAAACCGCAAAAACATTGAATAAAGTGGCTTTGCATCACCAGAAAGGCGTCGCCAGCAAAATCCTTGTATATCTGTGGTATAGCACACCTGTGGGGCGTTCTTCTCTTGCTGCCGCATGCCGTGTTTTTCTGGTGGTTTTAGGGCATGCAAAAAATTAAAATATTTCAAACTTTTCAGTTCAAGACCCGGAGTCGCACCACTCGTCAATGCCACTTTTTTGCCAAAGCAGCTAATCAAATCAAGTAGGAGGCGGGCTTTACTACTAACTGCACACTTCCTGTTTTGTTGCCGGGGTCAGTTGTGGAAACAATAGGATAATGGCAAACATGAACGAGAAATTAATTTTGGCTGCGTTTACATACCAAGAGCTTTACAATGCTAGGTCTCCTCATCACTCAAACAGTAACCGCAGAACATGTGCCTCGAGCTGCGTGAGCAGCCGCGTGAATCTTCCTGGTGAGTAGAACAGAACATATACCTTGTGCATGCAGTATATGAACGCAGCCCCGCTCCACACGTGCTCCCATCTGTTTTTCCAGATGCACTTCCAATGCATTTTTAGAGCAGTTGCGCCTGGCACAATGCGTCTCAGTGTGATTGGCCTCCTTAGACAGGCCACTAGCCTATCACCAGCTAACCTGTGCTCACATTTCTTCTCTGATAACTAACATTCAAACATTCTGGAGGTTTTTACCATGAGCTGAATTAATTACAGAGGTTGTTTCCTCTCCAAATCAAACATTTAAAACAGTAAAAACACTGGAGAAAGCAATTTGACTTTGAAGAAAATCAGTCTTCTTCCAACACTCTCTTTGCAGAGGGGTTGCTAACTACAGTGGCAAATGCAAAAACATGAATAGCCCTATCTAGAACCAGTGTTTGGTTGTTTGGTTTGTCTGTTCTTGGCTACTGTAAAAACATGGTAGTGCAAAATGGCAGCCTCTATGGATGAGGACTCGCTCCTTATGTCAGTATAAATTGCTGATTGTAACGAAAAAAGGTAACGAAAATACAACTATTCTTATTTTCAGATTATTTTACACTAAAGAAAACATATTCATGACATTATATTCTATTATAGAGATCAACAACACTGTCAAATTCCTGGTCTTTTTATTTGTAGTAGGACAATCTTGTTTCCTTATGAAGAATGCAAATATCTCAGAAATCGAAATGCAGTAAAAATCTTAGAATATGTGAGAGAGGTAGCAATAACCCACAGACATACTGATGAGAGTGTTAATACTTCACTACAAGTTTTTAATTTAGAAATCCATAAGGGAAACACTTTGCCTTGAGTATCCAAATCACATTTCATTAAATTTTACCATCTGTCCTGAAACAACCAGCACCCACCCCAATCCTCATTTTACTCCCAATCCAGAGCTCCCATCCCCTGCTCTACGAGCGGCCCTGACTGGAACTGGGTCTCTTAGGGAAGGGAGCACATTCTCCTTTCATCCCCTCTTAGAGGACAAACATCAGTCCCATCACGCCGCCCATCCATATTCATGAGCCGCTTATAAATATCTGATAGCAGCCTCACTACAGCTGTTTAGCTGGGAGAGCAACGTAAAGCGGCTCGTACATACAGACACACAAACATTTTGACCGGACATGCATGCGTATATGCACATGTGGTTAAACTGTATGTATATTGTTCTCTCTTTTACACATATGCATGTACTGGTCGGAGGCCAGATATCGGCCCCACATCTCCCAGTGGTTCTACCTGCCTGGCCCCCTGATAGCATCGGCTCATTGCAGGGCTATCGCTCTCTTTCGCAGGCTTTAATTAAAGCGTAAGTGTGACTACAAAATGAGAGAGGAATCCTTAAGTGCTGTATTTACCTTCCCTCTGACAGGGCTCATGCTTATCAGCAAGGCGAGAGTACTGGAGCTAAGAGACAGGGGCTTCTCAAAGGCCTGAGTAATCGCTTGGGCCCCTCTCCCTCAACACACATATACACACACTTCCTCAACCTGAGCATCTTGCATCTCGTGACACCTCTCTTCCTTTTTCATGCATATGGAATACAAATGCCTCAACTCGCTTCTCATCAATTTAAGGAATTTAAATTATCTAATAAAACATACAGCAAATACACAGGGTTAAACTAAATCAGCACTCGTAACACCTCATTAAGACAAAACAAACCAACATAACAGTGTGTGAAAGGGGAATTTCTTCAGTCATGTGGCTGTAATGATTCATGCTAATTATTCTGCTATTAATTCCAAACAAACAAAGACTTTTTTTACAGTTGCTGGAACATTTCACTTCCTGTGTGCCAGAGGATTTTTCCCTGGAAAGATGTAATTGTATCGGTTGTATCACTAATATGCAACATGGAATAGCAAGAGAAACAGTAATGCAAAAAAATATTCTGATGAAAATGCAGAATATTAAAGGTCCAGTTTGTATGATTTAGTGGGATATTTTGGCAGAAATGAAACGAATAAGTATGTTTTCATTAGTTAAAATCACCTGAAAATAAAAATTGTTGTGTTTTTGTCACCTTAGAATGAGCCGTTTATTTCTACATATGAAGTGGGTCCTCCGTGAGTCCGCCATGTTGTTCTAAAGGAACTCAAAACAGACAAACAAAACACTGACTCGAGATAGGGTCATTAGTGTTTTTGCATTGGCCACCAAAGTTCTCCAACATGCTTGGCACAAAGGAGAAGTTTCAGTTGGCTGCAGTCTGCAACCTCATGGCTAGTTGTCGCCAAATTCTACACATTTTGACAATTTTCAACCAGCTTTGAATCAAAATAATGTGGGTAGTACAGATGAACTGTGATAAACTTCCCTCTATCTTGCCACTGTTTATGTCCCTTTTCCCCCCTTGGTGAAACTCATCTAAATTATGCATTTTATGTCATTTGGAGGGGTTTTGCTGGCTCTCGGGCTGTTGCTCAAACTACAGGCTGTACTTCCATATTATTGTATGGCCTGCCACCCATGCCACCAACAGCGCAGACAAACAGTATAGCTAATCAAGAAAGTTATACGCTGATCACATATAAATCGAGATTATGTTACAGCACTGCTTATTTGTTTCCTAAAATGCTCCCAAAAACATATTTAAATGCCCTGTCATACTGCTTCCTGCACAGTGAAAATGGAGGCCGAAAAATTGGAAATCAAATGGTAGAAGTTATAAGCGCTGATCAAATATAAACCAAGATTCGGTTATTGTGTTGCATATTTCTTGCCCCAAATGTTTCAGAAACATGTTTTAGCTAACTGTTTAACTGTAATACGAGATTGGCAGCTATTGTTTAACTCGGACTAATCCATATGACGTCACCCACCAGTGGGAGCGTCTGGTAAGGCGTAATGCATTCTGGTAGTTGTAGGTTTTCTATCTCTTGAGCAAAAGCACCTTATCTCTCTGTTATCTCTGGTCATGTAGCACCACTTTCAAATGTATATGCATCTTTCTATGACTGAGATGCCATAGATTTATGTGAGGCCTCTTTGTATATTGGTGAAATACTTCTTTAAGGAGTGTGGTGTAGTAGACAGGGAAGCGACCAGTCCCGTTTGGTGGCGTTTGGGGTTTAAGTTTTTGTTTTGTTTTTTTTTTCTTGAAGCTGAGGGGTATTGAGGAGTCAGATGATAACTCCCTGTGGGTTTGTCAATATGAATTTCCCCTTTTCCATTCATTCCACCCATTGCTAATATTTCTTTATTTTGAATCTTTATGCTAGATAAAAAGCTGCCTTGCATTTTTTCCATATATGAAGAGGAGCCCTGCAGACATTTACAATCCAGAATCCTTGGGAGAGGAAAACGGAAGGGACCTTTTTTTTTTCCTGAGGCTCCAGATTAGAATGGCGATATGAACACCTCCCTATCACTGTCTGCTAGTGGCTTCCTAATCACATCCCTGCAACTGATACTGAGGCAGAAACAGAACGTGAAAGGGAGGGTGAGCAAGAAGAAGAGAAAGGAGAGATAGAGAGAGAGGGAGAGAGAGAGAGAGAGGCAGCTAAAGGTACAATCTTGGAAATCAAATGCCACAATCCACTGCATGCTCAGTGTGGCGGAGATACAGCGACAATATTCAAAGGTGACATTGCAATCAGTGGACAATACTGGCACGGGTTCCTGCACTTTCAGGAAGGTAGAAGCCCGAAAACTGTACTTGTGAGGAATTTTAGTGGTATTTCTTTTCTTTTTAGTCTTTTTTTTTTTTATTTACTGATACCTAACCCTCCCAGTCGCTCGTCTTCTCCTCCAACTCATTAGAAACATTAGAATTGCTGATGCCGGCAAGAAAACACATTTTGCTTCGGTCTGAAGAATATCTTTGTTCTGTTTCCAATACAAATAGAAGGAGATTTAAATATTGCTCCTCTGGAGTGTGTCTGTGTGGCTGTGTAAAAGAGGGAGGCAGAGAGAGCGAATTTGAGTGTGCATCTGTGTGTTGAGCCGCGATTGGTTGTGCATACGAAAGGATGAGAAATTGTGTGAGCTTGTATGTGTGTGTGACACTGTGTGTGTTCCCAGAGGGTATTTCTGTTCCTTGTGTAGAGTACAGTTAAAGTGAACAATAGGCAGTGCTGCACTGCACCCTATGCAGCGTGATACTACAGAGCATCAACAAAAGGCTTTACAGGCTTTGTAGAGAAATCTAGAATCTACTACTACTTGGAAATGGTCAAAAACATTAGCCACGTAGGTCTTGAATGTCAATGGCTAACCTAGATGAAGGTTCAGTGGTTGGATCAGATTGGCCTGATTCTCTACGTTGATTTAAAAAATCTGGGAAACTGATTGCCTTGACACATGTTAGTAAATACAACTATTAATCTTAATTTATGCATTCTTTATATCTAATTGTTAAGTTTACTTAAAATTTAGTTATATGTCCTTAATTTTGTGTAGATGTTTCAATTTAAAAATGACAAGTTTAATTAAATCAATCTTTTTAGCAACTTCAGTAAGCCAAGCTTAGCTCTAAAATCTGTATTCTGCAGTTTGCAAATGCTCATTTGTATATTTCTTAAACATGCTAACAGAACTCACATATCTCCTAACTTCGTCATTGGCACAATCCTCTTTGTGATGGTCAAGTTAAGTCAGACAAACTTGGTTTACTGAAGTTACTAACACTTGGAAAGAACAAAGTAAGTTGTCCTTTTAAGTTGCAACAACTTGAAAAAATTAGGTAAATACAGCTAAATTAAGAGTAAACTTAACACATAGGTATAAAGTTAACATAAATTCAGATTAATAATTATATTTACCCTACTTTTTCAAGGCAATCAGTTTAAAAGGTTATTTCATGTAAAATTATACAGTGCATTGGAAAGATCACAGAATATACTTTAACTGTGCAACAGGTGCATTAGTTACTTTTTGTAGCCTAAATCAGGATACTAAAACAAAAGTACAAGGACAAAGCAGGAGGGAAGTAATGATAAAAACATACGTTATTCACAGAGGATACATCAGATTTTAAAGAAAAGTAAACAATACAGTAATAAAAAAAATTACACTGAAGCAAAAGAGGAAATGTAAGTATAACAGAGGTGAAATATGAAATCCAAAATTTTAAAAAATGGAGAAAACGTAACTAGGAGGTGGAGAAAGGGGAGGGAAGGCTGAAGCTAGCTAGCTTTTCTCATTAGCCATGCAGAGCATCTTGGCTCTGCTCCCACACCTCCCGGCTCATCATCGCCTGGGCCCTGGCTGCCAGCGCACCCCCACCTTCATGAACCATCCCTCTCTGCCTCATCCCTCCATCCCTTCCCTCCCTCCCCTTCCAGCCCCTATAATCACACCCGCAATCGCAGCCCCTAATTAGGTTAATTAATTTGTATCAGCCCTTGTAGGGACTTGGCTGATGAGGCAGCCATAATAGCGTCAGCGGTTGCCCCCTCCTCTTGCAAAAAAAAAGGAAAAAAAAGAGGAAAAGAAAAAGATCTGATGCAAGCCTGTCACTGACAAGACAGGACTATAAACCACGGGGTCACATTTACCTCCCCACCCCCCAACCTTTCTCTCAACTATGTCTTTTCTCCCCTGTAACCTCAACACATCCCTCCCCCCTGCTCTTGTTATTCAATAGCAGTGACACTGACACCTAAATAGTGATATATAACCCATCGTGTCCACTGGAATGAAAATGTCCCGTATGATAATAATTGAGTCTGCATCTTCTCAGTGACACACTTTGACGCATATAGAAGTGTGTTTTGCTTGTTTGTTTACACTTTGGCAGTCTGTCGTGGTGTTCCAAAAGTGAGGGGAGGGGGGAGTGTGCGGTATGATAATGATTCTCTTGGCGGTTTGTCTCTGTAGTCGTCAGAGAGACCGATTGAAGCATCGCATTACAATCAGCGGCCCTCATCGCCCCTCATCAGGCCACTGACGAACAAACTCTGATTAACACCCCCATCTGATTACTGCAATCACCCAGGCTAACCACGCACAAGCACTGTCCCCCACCAGCGCGCACACACACTCACACAAGCACACTCATTCCGACACCTCACTGTTGAGCAGATACAAGGCGCATGTGTACACAAAAAGTAGCTCTCATCACGCATCGTCATGTAGTTGCCATTAGAGAGGTAACCATTACAGAAGCAACACATTATCAAATTTGAGCGACAAAAAGTGCACAAGTGTTTGTTTGAAAGATGGAAATAGAAATTAAGAGAGTGAGAATGTTATAATGAATTGAAAAGGAGCTTGATAGACAAGGGTGTAGGTTTGTTTCAACATAGGGGGAACACATATGAAACAGAGGATTTGGGGACCTCCACAAAAAAAATTTGAGCACCAGTTTAATACATGAATTGCATGAGCCAGTTTGTGCCTTTTCTCCACCATCTGTGGTATAAATGTCTAATTTTATCACTATAATAGGGGACAAATGCATATGTTCCAAAAGGGTGGGGGAGCTGTCCCTTGAAAATCTACACCTGTGTTGACAGAAGAGGAAACTAATATTCTTTTTCTACCAAAATTAGTGCATGTAAGGAGATTTTTTTTAAAATGGGGAATCCCAAAAAATCGGTGATAGATTCCTTTCCCATTGCCAGTAGACCAGAGCGGTGTACACGGCTCTGCGTGGGTCACTTACATTTTCACAGACAGGCTGGAAACAGATTAGTTAACAGCAGAGAGCAACATGGAGGCCAGTGAAAACCTCATGGTTGTTACTTTTTATATATCTCTTACTTTCCGTTCATTCTCTCTTACAAACTCAGTGCAGATGGACAGTATTTTGTGTCGGCTCGTTATTGCATCTCGCTGGTAGATGGGCTAAAATTAACGCGTTCACCCGTGTGTTGTATTTACATCACTAACGATAAGAGCCAGAGTCATCTGATGGGGGTGTGAATGCTGATTGATTGCCATCACATATAAGGCCAGATGTTAGCAGGTGCTATTGTTTTTTTTGTGCAGTGGTAAAGGGACTTAATGAGAGGTTTAAGTCTTTGAAACCTGGAGCTACTTTATTTTTTTTATGCAGCCTTCAGATGCTTGCACGTTTATTTATTTATTTATTTATTTTTTGACTAATTTATAAATAATTTGTTGGTCTTTTCTTCTTTTGTCTTCCTGTGATTTTGAAAGAAATTAAGATAATGTGCTCAGGTTTCAAAGGGTTAAAGAAACTTACACAACTACAATTTCAAACCCAGGTATAGTGTCCAGTATGTATTTTGCCAGAATTGCTCGACCCCCCCCCCACCACCCACCGATACACAACAACTGTGTGTGTTCAATTGTGTTGCAAGCAGACACATGCATAAATATACACACACACACGCAATCTCAGGCAGACAATGACACAGAGAGGCTGCGAGACAAGGACAGATCCGGTAGTTAAAGCGTAATGAACACGTCCCCGAGGCGCGCGCCTGGCATTCCCCTGAATGATGGACTGACAGTAATACCGGGGCAGATGGGTGCCCTCCACGCCCCGCTCAACACCACACACACATGTACACACCCTCCCCCTGGTCTATCCTGTCCCTCTCTCCTGCAGAGATATACCCCCTGTAGGTCTGATGTGGTGGTGGTGGGGGGGTGGGGGGGGTGCAGGGAGGGGACCAGGGGTGCTGTGTATGTGTGTGTGTGTGTGTGTGTGTGTGTGTGTGTGTGTGCACCTAGAGGTGGGGGGCATGAGTATGAGGCCCCCTTCATGATTTAGGCTCCCATGCAAATTTAATCAATTCGAGTACCTCTCGCAAGCCAGGGCTCATTAGCGGCAATTTAAAAAAAGGGGGCTCTGTGATCCCCACCTCACTGCATGAGCCAGACATTCAACTCAGGCACACACACACACACACACACAGACACACACAAACATGCTAAGATACACACATATATCCAAATACTCACGCACAAACACACAAAAGCACACACACGTCAGGGGTACTGTCAAGGCTGTAAAGATTTTCCTTCAGACGTCTTCCCCCTGGCATGGAGAAAGACCCTGCCTGCACGCCAGCCGAACCCCCCCCCCTTCCCCCGTTCTCTGTCCCTCCTCTCTATCCACTACTTCAAAAGCCCCATGACACCCAGCTTCAAGTTAAAGGAGAGAGGGATCCGAAGATAAAGACTACCTCTCATCCCCCAACCCCTTGCATTCTGAGACACCCTCCTAACGCTCAAACCCCAGGCTACCTCTCTCTTCTCCCCACCCCTCGCTCTCCAGCGCTCCGTAATTGGGGGATCGATTAGTATTGTCCTTAACCATCCTTAACCTTGGCTCTGTATGGCTGGCTTTGGAGCAGGGCAGAACTGTGTTGGTGAATAAGGAAGGTGGAGGCGCGGCACTTGTGGTTTGCAAGGATCAAGTGGCAAGTTAAAACCATGTGGGAAGGTGGAAGTGGTTTGTATTCTGCATCATATAGTGAGAAAGAAAATGTGGCCTCAAAACGACCTGCAGTTTCTTAAAGAAATGAGGTTAAAAGTGTGGTTGACCAGTATTGCAAAAAATATTTTTTTGTTTTTTATTTGCCCAGATTTTATTTGTCTCTTAGATTTCTGCTGCCACCCATTTTAAAAATTTAACAGAGGCATCACTTTCTGGAAACAGTGTCCCTGTCACTCTGAATAATGCACATAAACAAAGTATCAGCAGTTTTCATAAAGATATTTCTTCAGTAGAAGCCTTGTTTCCACCAAGTACTGCGGTTTACTTTAGTTCATTACACATTGGAATGTTTTTGTGTTTTCATTTTTTAAGTTGTGGATGGCACTAACAGAACTGTACCATTACGTCCTGTTTTTCATAACCCCTCTGTTGAGGTACCAAGCACGTGATCCTATACTAAAAGGTGGAGCTAGATACACTGCAGTCTGTTGATTGGTCACTAGAGAATTGTCACTCTTGCTCTACAAAGACTCAGTGCACGTACGCACTATTTTTAAATATCCAAACGATTGCAACAGAGACTCTCAACACTGCAGCCTGTTCTTTTTTGGTCTGAAAATGTCACTTTGCAGTCCCGTTCTGTGGATGATCAGCAAGGTGCAGACATTCCTCTGCTTCATCGGTGAAGAGGAAATACAGTGAGAGCTAGACGGACCAGTGACATGGCTAGTAATGTGTTGTAACAACCTTGCCTACTTTAAGAGTACTGTTTGCAAGGGAAACGCAAAACAGATCTAGAGTTTAGGTACATGTCCATACTGCTTATCATCTGGTTCTAAGGGTACCCGACCCAAAGTGTTGTGTAAAGCAGCTAATGAGGTCTGGAGTGCTCATTGTCTTAGAAAAGAAGAGTTATTTTTTGTTTTTTAAACACTGCAAGCAGCAAAAAATACGTTTTGTTCACTGTAATGAGCCTAAATCTCAAGGATGCATATCTGTAAACCTGGGCAAATAAAATCAAATCTATGTGAAGGTCGATAACAAGTGAGAAGTGCGGCAAGTGAGAAAAAGTGTTTTTTGTAAACTCGGTGAAATTTAAATTAAACAAAATATCAGTGTCAAATAGAAAACTCCTAAACTGGTGTCTGAAGGTGCGGCATGAAAAACACATTAAGATCAAGAAGGAAAAAAAGATCAGAAATATACCTCTTAATTAAAAAAGTGTTTTTTCTGTAATGTGTGTTATAACTAAACTTGTAAAACAAAGATTCATTGTATTGCACCCCTTCTTAACCAGGCTACACTTTTACTCTCAAACAGTTGCTATATATTGGGGTCAATGTCATACCCTGCAGCTGTGTGACCACAAAACACTCAATCTCCCCCCATTCCCAAAATGACTATGTGTTAGCAAACCTCCAGGGTCATTAACTTAAGAGATGGCGTTGTGGGGGACAGGATGGCCTGTGCGAGTCGTCAAATGAATTACGAGGCTTTTGACAATAGAGAAATGCCTGTCTATATCTTTAAAATCAGAAGGTCGCCCACTGCCCACCCCTGAGCCCTGCCACTGCATCCCAGTGTAAGAGTCCCGTTGCTGGGGGGAATGAAAGGAGAGGTTGAGGAGGAACAGTGGCTCGTCTGTGCTTGGGTCGCACACTCAGATAGGGGTCCCGGAACTGCGCACACAGTGTTTTGACCCCTGGGCTCTCCTCAACGACCTCCACCCCCTCCGCTTATGGACGCTGGGCCCTGAGGGTCCCAATACAGGCACGCTCTCTCAGCGGTTTGACGCAGTAGCAGAGGGCAGGGAGGGTGGGAGGAAGGCGTGAGGAAGGAGGGAAGGAGAGTTGGCCAAGGACGTCAATCACTCTTTGACTTGGTACAACACAATTCTGACATGAATGGAAACACTGAAATGCCACTGAAAGACATCAAGCATGCTTTTGTGGTGCACAGTGAAGTCCACGCAGCCATGAACATACAATATATATATGTTTATGGCACGTACATATATTTGTACATTTAAAAACACCTTCATTGATATTTATACTGAAATGAGGGAACTACTGTTGGCTCTGTATTGAGTTTTAAATGAGAACACCCAGAACAAGCAGACACCCACCATCACTCTTCCCCTGTATTGGCCCATCATGGTGTTGGCTAACCTTTGCTCTGGTCAGCAGTGTTTGGGCCAAGGCCTCTGTTCCCTCTCCTGCAGCCCATCCACCTCTCACTGTGCCTGATGACATTTCTTCCTAGCTCCCTCTCTTCCCTCTTCCCCTCCAGTGGCTCCCAGGAGAGGCTGATGGATGGGCCCTGTTTATGAAGCTGCTGCCACCACAGTGATCAATCAAACCTGGGTCACTGTGAACTGCTGCTGGGCGCCAGGTCTTCAGTCTACTTCACACTGTCGGCTGGAGGAACCACACATACAGTTTATTAGTACGTGCACATACATGAGCACGTAGAGCCTGATGGAGAGAGACAGCAGTGGAAAGAACTAGAAGAGGTTGAATTTTGTGAGGAAAATTTTAGTGCCTCACCTGGTGCTTCAGCACATGGAGTGCTTGACTCAACCAACTTCAATTGTCAGGACAGGGACTTGGCAAGGACTGATGGCAGGAGGATCAACACAGTTGGCCTTAGTGGCAGTGAAACCACGGATCTTTTCACAATGAGACATCTGAACTAATCCGCACCCCACATATCAGCACACACTTCACAGAAAAGTCTAATTAGGTGAAGATGATGTGCCTCTATGAGGTGGATAGTCTCGTGAGAGCAGAAGGATGTGAGGAAGACATAGAAAATGACAGCGCTCATTGGCTTTTATTGTGGAAGACATTTTGACATGGCACAGCAGGAAATGCACAGGTGTAATTAATTAAATTAGCGAAGGCTGGATTCCATCTAACTGCTGAGTCCTGGTATTTGTGTACGCTGGCTCACCGTCACAGTTGCTCTTTTTTTACACAGAGATCGCACTATAGGGCTGCTGCTAATTCCCTCTTTTGTGCCTTCTTTGCATTTTTACATGTGCCGCTCCAGTGTGTGATTTTTAAATAACATGCTGGCATCATGACATCAAAAGAGGTATGACAGGTGTGACGTTTAAAGGCTGTGTCACACCGTGCAGACGGTTGGAAGGAAGGAGGTCAAAACAATCTTGAGGTAACATTGTTTATCTTTCACCTTTGAACTCTTAACAGAAAAGTTTCCTGATGGATTGTGTTGTTGTTCACTGGCACACAGTAAATAGTCTTTGTTTTATCAATATTGGGTTGTGTTGTTAATGAGCATCATGGTGGTCTTCCAGTTTCCCGTTTTTAATTACTATTACAGACGACTGCTGTGTGCTGGTATGGAGGGGTATTTCCTCTCACGCAGGTGCAGAACATGCATGCATATTGGCCATCAGTTTGGTGTGTTTCTGTGCAACTTTTTGGCCAAAACATAGCGATGTGAAGGCAATGCAGCTGGGGGCTTTCGCTGCCATTAGTTCCCTGATGTTGGTTTGGTGTATCATTGCTTTAACACAACAATGTCAACCTATGGTGTGACATATAACATACCAACAGCAGCATTTTAGAAACAATAAAAATGGCATAAACATGTCAATAACAATATTTCTTTGTTATATGGCAGCTGATCTCAACCTCTGCTCTGCTCAGAGGGTAAGAAGGTCAGTGCTTTCCTTTTTGCAGACATTTATGGCCGCTGTTCCTCTTTTTCACTTTAACCACTAACTGCTATCAGCTGTTTTTAAATCACCTGTGGTGGGTCACACACATAACACATCCTCAAAACGTCACAGCCATCCTGGCAATAGTGCAGTTCTGCCAGCTGTCCTGTTATACAAACATTGTTTTTGCACTGTAAGTACCTCCTGTGGTGGATTAAAGGGAAGACAACTCTGTCATTCCATGACTGTACCTTATAAACAGAGCGATGCGGCAGAACAGCACGATATTTGTGCCTTGAATAGGCAGTGTAAGAGGGGCTACTGTCACAGCCTGCTGGGACAACTGATTGTAAAAGAGCCACCTTAAGTGTTACTAGGAACACTTTTGCTTTTCCTATCATGACAAGTAAAAATATCTGATGTAAAAATCCAATATAAAAAAGACGCAGAAATATTGGCATTAATTTGGTTAATAAATATTGAGATATCTGATGACCAGCTGCGACAGATTCAAGGCACATCAAGATAACCCTGTGAATGGGAATCTGCACTGTATGAACAGGTGTAGCTGTAACAATAGTTGCATTTGTCTCTCAAGGGAGCCTTTTAACTGAGGTATTTTTGCATAAGCACAGCTGCAGCTAATAAAATTAATAATGGGTAATTTTGATTAAAGTGAGCTAATGAGCAAGCATTGGCAATAGTATTATTATTATCAATGCATGTTAACTGACACCTAAATCATACTTAATTTTATTAGCTGCAGCTGTGTCTCGCCTGCTGTGACATGCCAAAAGGATCTGAAGGTGGTGCAGCATCATAAGTCAAGGGCTGCAACAAAGGTGTGTCCTTCAGAAGCCTTGAAGACTTCAGTTCCAGCCTTACCAATGCCAAAACTTATAGTGTAATTAGGGGCCTCTTGTCAAATACTTTAAAAGTTTATTACCAGGAAGTTATCCTCAAATGACCATAGGTGGTTAGCACATGCCCCTGTGCTAAAAACAGTGGAGTTCAATTATTTACATTTTTGAATGGCCCTTTATTGGTTCACATCATGTCCTTTTCTAGTGACTGATAACTGCATGAATGCAAATGCCTAAAAAAGTAGCAAGGACATGTGACTTTCGGACTCTCTGAGTTGATGAGGACAACCTGAATGCAACTGACTTGCTTGAAATGAGCTGTAGGATGCTGAACGATGAAGTTCTGTCCTTCAAATTTTATAGAAAATGTGGTTTTTTTAGCTATTTTTGCAGAAGCCTTTGAAAGTGAACATCATTGTCTTTTATGGCAGGTTTGAAATGTGAATGAGAGTCCAGCTCCCCTCTTCACAACCTATTTGATTGTTTGTGACACACACAGTCAAAACACATCTTACAGAAAACATCACAGCCACAATTAAACTCTGAAGTCTTAAATGTCAAAATGTTGTGTCAGTGAGAGTCTGCTCAGTCTACTCTCTATAGATGTTCCAGTGTATTCAGTACCAACAGTTTTTGTCCTCCAAATAGTGTGATAAAGAGCACTAATGCCACCTACTGGTACACGATCAATTAACAATCTACTGCCACAAATGAGCAGATTCAACTTCTTCAGTTTATACTTAGCACAAGACCTTTATTTCACAAATCATGTCGTATTTTAATCATATTTCTTAAGTATCTCCATTTGCAATACATAAATAAAAAGTAAACCTTTAAAAATGGATCAACTACATTGTCCCAAAACAAGATCAACCACAAGTGTCTAATGAAAAAAATCACCAAAAAAGTGTGTGTTCTTCTGATTTTTATTTGAAAGAAACTAAAAATTGTGTATAAATATGTACAAAATTGCACAGCTGCAGCAACATTTGAGGAAAAGAAAATCGGCCCATGTCTGTGTGTCTATGGCGTGCTCTAGAAGTCCATTATTTCACTGGAATGATGATTCACTCTCAGCGTTTCCTCTTGGCCTCAAACTTGTAGATAGCTGCAGAACTGGTTGTCTCCTTTTTCACCTTTACTTTCTTGTTCTTATCCTGGTGTACAGTGTAAAAAAAGATCTTAATGTTAAACGTCATTTGCAAATAAAACCAAATTTTGAATTTCTGTATTTTGAGTTGTGATTAAGAACGTCTTCTTCTCACCTGCAGGTCCTTGCGTGTCTGAATCTTCTGGGCGATCACAAACATTTTCTTCTCCCTGTCAATCCTCTGGGAAAGGATCTTGTACTGGTGGTTCCTCTGCTTGGCCAACATCTGCAGTTTAAGTGAGTAGACAACAACCATCAGTGGGTCACAACTGCACCTTCAAGTCAGCACAATATCAATGAAGCATTCTGGTTACTTGAGATGCTTACACAGCAAATGAGGCTGATTTACACACATTACAAACACAGACCTCTATTCTGTCAGGCTCCACACCTCCCTGGATGCTCTTAGTCTCCAGACTCGTGAGAGTTGGTCTGTTGTACACTCGGTCCACCAGCTCAGGAGCTGTGCTCAGGTGGGTTGCCAGGTCAAATGACTCCACTGAGCAGACACAGGAAAACTTCCATTAAAACTGTTCAACTTCTTAGGTGACCTAGTAACCATTTAAACCCAGAAAGACAAGTATGTCACATCATAATTGACTACTGTACATTTATATTTACCTTCATTCTTGGAATCCACAAAAAACGTGTGCTTGTTTTTCTGTTTGCTGCCTGCGTCCAGGAGATGGAGCTCTCCCTTAAGCCTTTCAATTTTCTGAAAGCAAATGACGAACACACTTAGTTTTACAGGGGGTTATGTGATGGCTTTAACACATCTTTAATTTTGTTTTGAGTGCATAATAGATCTGCAAGGATTGACATAATTAATTGCCAACTATTTAATTAATCACAAAATAATTTGAATTTTTAAAAACTGAGTCAAAATCCTCAGATTCCATTGTCTTTAATGTGAATATTTTCTCGTTTCTTGACTCCTTTATGACAGTAAACATAATATATTTGAGTTGTGGACAAAAGTGGGGATGTCCTCTTGTGCTTTGGGAGACACTAATAGACTCTTTTTTAAAAACATTTTCTGAAATTGTATGAATTTAACAACTAATCAAAAAAAAAATTGACAGATTATTCAACCATGAAAATAATTGTTAGTTGCCAGCCTAATAATTAACTAGTTTTGTTGTTGTTGTTGTGTTCTTTTATTTCAGATTTAAAAGATGTCCTAAATCAAGTCAGTAGGACACAAAATATATCAATACATGATATATAACTTACTTTAGCCTCTGCAACCCTTTTCATCTCCACGTATTTGATATCCTGTGTTCTCATCACTTTCTTCTGCTCCTCTGTCATCTCCACCTCCTCATTTGCTTTCTTTGCTACGTGAACTCCATCCTGTCAGCATGCCGGGAAATGAGCCATACACATTAAATAGTACAGCCATAGAGATTAGATGAATTAATTTAACAAGAAGGTATCTCATTTTCTCTGTTGTTGCTCTGATGATGTAGACATCCTACCTGCAGCTGGGAGTTGATCATGTTGTAGTAAAACTCATCTGGGTTCTTATCCAGAGCTTTCTTTCGCAGAGCAGCAAGAGTGTTTTGTTTCTTGTGATAGTCACTATAAAGCAAGTGACAAAGTAAGACTTTAGGTGACTTGTTAGTCATCAATGTTTGACATTTAAAGGTTTACAATTTTGGATCCAAATCCTGGACATATACAACATTTCTCTTAAGCTTGACTCAACTCACTCTGCACGGAGTTTGTAGTCTTTCTTCTTCTCCAGCAATCCCAAATGTTTCCTGAAACCAGGCTAGTCAAACAAAACGACACCGTTATGACATATACATAACATATACAGATTCAATATTGGTATTTATTACTGTGTGTGTGTGTGTGTGTATCACAGTAGCATATAGTTTTGATAACCACATGTAAACTTCTCAGAGGTTTCACTCTACTAAGGCACTTAATAACATAGCAGCAGGCTAGTATGCTAACAAGCTAGCCAGCAAAATACTGAAATGCTCACCTGAGATCTCTCGTGGTGGTTTCTCTGTCGGGATTTCAACGCTTTCCTGAACGACGACATCGTGACAAATGTCTTCGGGCGTAATAGAGCAAAATAGTTTTGTAAAAGTAGGTATTTGTAGGGCCTTTCTACGCTGTACAGTAGAAAATGCCTGCTGCTCCAGGACTACTGCTTCCCTGGTGGCTGAACACGTGGGTTCCTGCCGTGTTTTTTTTCATTTCCGTGCCGCAGATTCGCAACTCAAACCACATTGAAAACATCACACAAGTTATGCATCATGGCGAGCTAACATGAAAATAACAATTAATTATTCTTTGTCTTTTTTTCAAAAGAAACCGAGATAATATTACGTGTCTTCTCGAGTAACGAAGTGCTATGAATTTAATGCCACATATTGTAGAAGCGCACAACAAACAGTAGGTGGTGCTGTTGCACACAATTAAAAATGTTACATGACGATGTGACGACCGTGTTGCACATTGCCATTGATGCTACTTTATACACACACACACACACTACACATTTCACAAGGAAAATGTGTAATTGCAAGTGGCATAGTGCTAGGCAGATAATGATAAGAATGAGCCCATGGATTGCATTAAATCAAAATCTTATCCTGGCAGACTTTGTGATATCAGCAAATATCGTATTGTCGTCCAAAAAAAATCAATATAATATCGTATCATGAAGAAACCCTAGTTTCAATATTATTTTTGCTGTTGTTAAACTTGGTCTGAATCAATAAGTCAGAACATTTTCTGTCTTTTGTGAAAACAAGCTAGAAAATCAAAGTTTATTCTTTGAATTCAAGGCAGCGCAGTATGACTTTAATTAACAAATGGTCATTTTGTGGGTGAAGTATTCCCTAAAGTAAGGTTTTCAAGCAGGGTTTTTTCTTGTTTTATGATACTTTTATTTTACTTAGAGGATCTGGATACTTCTTCCGCCACTGGCATTATGTGAATGGATAATTTAGAAATGAATAGATGAATGGAAACACAATAACATTTGAACAACCATCCAGTTTCCTTAATAATGTTATCGAATAACCTCATGTCGTTAAAATTCAAAGTCCTGTTTAATTTGGATTCAAATATTTAGGACCACAAGGTTGCATTAAAGGGCTTACTGGCGAAGGAAACATGAGTTAATCATATTTATCAAAGTAAAAGACCAATGTAATTGGTATATGCCATTAAGAAGTTGTATGAACGCCAGACTTGGCACAGGATGCACTCAGAACAAGCAAGGGTCATCATCGGGCTGATGACTTAATGTGTTTTGGCTGCACTGTTGAAACACCAAATTATTTTGGTCATAATAATGAGGGCCTGCATTTGCCAGAGCGCACAGTTAACACTAATTGGTAACAAGTTTATGTTTTTCCAACATGGACATTTATTGCATGTTTCCGTTGGGGTTCCAGACCCCTGTTTTGATTTACGTCCAGACCAATAGACCTAACAGAGATTACATATAACCTCTGTAATATTAAAACATTCTAACACACTTATTCTCTCCATTTTGAGGGAAAAAAGTGCTTCAGGGACTTGGACAATGAGGGGGTCATCACTCTACTCTGGAGGAAAAGACTTCCCACTTCCTGACATGATATTTTGGGTAATGGATAGACAAAGACAAAGCCTTAATGGCACCAGCTCCTTAATCTCACACAGACTCCCAACTCTTTGTGGATGTGAGAAGAAGCCATAGGACAGAGAGCGATATTCCACTAAACATCCATTTTCCCCCATGGCAGCTCACTATCCCCTCACCAACCGCGAGGAATTTGTTTTATATGTGTGAGATTTGCCCGGCATGCAGAATGTTTTGCGGGTTATTAGACCCATGAATGGGATCAGTGTTTCCACATTATGTCACTGGCTTGTTTATCAGTCTGATGGCTAATGACCCCGATTCCTGTGAAGGTTTCAGCCCAAGGCCCGAGTGGTCCGCTTACGTGTTTAACTAAGCAAACACAGGCAGCAGCCGGGATTTACGGGTAAAATGTCTGCATTCTGACTTCCTTGGCTCCTTGCTGTTTAATTCATGGCAGTATTTATCATTACAAGTGAAATGCCTGGTGAGCCACGACAGGGGTAAATACTACTTTGGAAATCAGGGTCTTGTAACGAGCTGATGCAAGAGCAGGAGGACAAGAGGTTGTGGGTTTCTTCAGGGTCAGCAATGAAGGAATGCCCTTGTGGGGCAGATGCAGATCCATTTGGTTTTCTAATATGACCCTGTAAAAATAACACTGCTGACATATTGTAAGACTGCTGCACTCGGGCTGAGCTCAGGGCTTTGGTATGTCTCCCCTGACCATGGTTGGTCCTCATCTGCAGTGAGCCGCCAGGCCAGCCCAGTTAAAAAATGCATGAGCCACAAGTTCCTACCTCCCGTGTGATTATTTAGATGCATCTCCTCAAATTAACACCACACAGCAAAACAACATGAGACAGATTCAAAAGTCAGCCTGTTCATTAAGTCGTTGGTAGTGGAGGAACTTTACTAAGTACAATTACTTAAGCACAATCATGAGGTACTTTAGTCATCTCCATTTTCTGCTCCTTTATACTTTTACTCCAATAAAGTTCAGAACTTTTTACTCCACTATTATTTGACAGCTACAGTTACTAATTACATTTATGATTTAGGATTTGGTATCATATTTAAGCTTACATATAAGCTTACAAAAATACAATGGATTTTCATTTCAAATACTACACCAGGGATTCCCAATCTTTTTGGCTTGTTACCCCACAAACAGCATCCTGGGCCCCTTATCACATTTGAAATGTGTGCATGTTGTTGTATTCAACAAAAAAGCAAAGATTAGAGAAGAGTTAAAAACAAAAAAAACTCAATACAAATATGTGTATCATAACTTTGTTTATTCTTCTCTGCAAACCGATTAATCCTTTTATGGAGGAGTCAAGACCCCAGGATTGGGAACCATTGCACTAAACTAAATTGTATGTAAAGTAGTTAAAACTCGCTCCACCTTGACCAACTACAACTTTTAAGTCCTACTTGTGTCTTGATGCATCAGTATTAATAGTTTGTAAAAGGAGTACTTTTACTTTTGATACTTAATTTGTAACAGAGGTGTGCATTTGAGTCACAGGACTTGGATTTGAGTCAGACTTGAGTCACAAATTTGATGACTTTGGTTAGAATTGACACATTCAAAAAGGCCTGCAGCTTGACCTGGACGTTAATACCAATAACTTATAACTTTACTTGGACTTGAAACGTTTAACTTTAAAATACTTGATACGTCCCCCAAACCCAAAGATTAAAAAGTGGGCCACAAATCAATTCATGTCCTTTCACATCCTGAATCAACTTACATTGATGCCAATCATTTCCAGCAAGACCATTAATTGACCAGATCTGCTTTTTTTTGTCAACAACAACATCCAGCTTGTTTAAATAAATAAGTAAAAAAAAATTTTAAAAAAAAAAGAACTAGTTATTTTATGAAGCAAAACATAACATGAATTGGCATAACATTTGTTTAGGACTAGAAAGCCCAAAGTTTAGGGCTTAGGACTTAAATCTTGACTCAGGACTTGACTCGGGCAGTTGAGTGCAAAGACTTGACACTTATTTGTGACTTTCAAAATGCTACCTTGTCCCACCTCTGCTTTGTAAGTAAATCTGAACTTCTTCCACCACTGGTAATTGTACATACCAACCTTACCTCCAAATATACCCCTCCACTTCTCAATGCCTGAGCCATACAGTAGGTGCTCTCCTGGGTGGGATTCTCACCATAACCACAAACTCTTGTAAAACAAAACTGGTCTACAATTAAGTGCCAATACGGTGCTTATTTTCCCTGCTTGAGTTTTGAAGTGTATATTGAAGAATGACCTGTTTTATATTCTAGACAATCACAGCAGTGAAGTGGCGAGAAGTGGATGGGTTTCAGATGAGGCAAAGTGTACTTCAAGTGTTCTGTTAAAAAGCTATTATTGCCAGTATTATTGAAAGGATCCTTCATTTGATGGTCTTTTGATAGTTTGTTTTGGGCTTTTCTTTAAAAGGCAGTGCATGATGTCTCTCTGTATCATCCTCATATGCTGAAGCTAGACACATTATGAATCACTGTCTGTATACTCCCTATGATTATGTGACATTTTGTGCAGCATGCCAAAATTTCCCCTCTCCATCATATATATATATATATATATATATATATATATATATATATATATACAGACAAACACTGTTACAAGTCATATCTACTCATTATTTAAACAGGACTTTCAACAATTGAATTGCCTCATTAGTCTGCTGCTCAGAGTCTCGATGCTCATCAGAGGAAATTTCACTCAGGTGTTCCAAAACCACACACCCCATGGAAAGAGCTAGAGATTTACAATATAATTTGAATTTCATTTATTAACGTGAGAGTAACCTGAGACATCATTATCACTGTGCTGCTTCAAAAAGGTAAAGTTTGTTTTAAATTTAAATTGTATTGCATTCTTCATCTGTTGAAAATATCTTCAGCTACCCTTAACCTTTTTATAAAGAAATAAGTGGTGAGGGATTCATCAGGCAATTTGTCCTATGAGAAATTGACAGACGTCTGTCCTCTAATTTGTTGCATGCAGTCGCAGGACCACGCCTCAGAGTGTAAAATAAGAATTTATAATTAAGGGGTTGTGAGGGAAACAGGGGTCACACCACTCTTTCACTTGTCACAAGACCTTGGAAAACAAGAGTCACATGTTGACACAGTTGTGTAGAAAGGTCCTCTGTTTTTAATGAGATTTTTCATGCATGAAACTTTGCAGCTGTGTTTGCATTTCCAAAAACATACACATAACAAAAAATAAGTATCTTATTGCATTTAACTTAGTGTGCTTGTGAATGCTTTACATAGTTTAAACAGACATTTATGTTAATCTTCAAGAATAAAAAGGTAGAGTCCAATAATAGATTATACAACATGAAGTCAGTATTATATTTGTTCATTACTCTTAGGCTTTATACTAACCCTATCTAACATGGCTGCGTGCTTCAGTGATAAGCACGCTCCCCTCGTTGTGCACAGTTTCATAAAAGAACTACTTTCTTTCTAGTGAATTAATTACATCCGCCAACTGTAATGTTTTGTCTCCAACTCAACTATACAATTGCAAGACAGTGATGGCAGAATTTTTATTTTTCAATGATTTATTGCCTTTTTATAGATTTTGCATGCAAGTGTGTATTGAAAAGTCTGAAATGGATGAGGACTCCTCCAGCTTCTTCTTTATCGTTCTCGAACCAATATGGTGTCTGAATTTTTTCTAGGTGGAGGGTTTCTTTTCCTTCTTCTCAGGTTTTTCCTCAGTGTGATCAATCTCTTCCAACAGCTCAACATCTGGTTCATCATGAAGGTAGTCCTCCTGCTCCTTGGTTTCATCTTTCGGCTCTTCTTTGAGCTTGGCCAATTCAGCTCAGAGGCCCTGACTGACCTCCTCCTCAGTCTGGAACTTAATGACCAGCTCCTCGTTGGTTGAGGCCCTTCACTCTTTGAAAAACTGCTTCTCTTTCTCAGAGGCATTTTTCTTTAGGGTCTGGATCTCTTCCTCCAATTGTTGAACCAGGGCATCCTTCACTTTCAGCTGCTCAAGTTCTTGCTGAAGAGCTTTGTTTTTTTTCCTTTTCAATCTCGACCTATGATGAGAAAGTTTCTTGGCTGATTATGTGAGCCACTTTGAGCTCCCTCCCTTCATCCTGCAGGGTGCTGTTTTTCACTTAAAGGAGCTGATTTTTCTCAACTTGTTTCTGGAGAGACTCTGTTGGGATTGTCTGTCTGTCTAGTTCTGCGGTAAGCAGCTACATCAGTTCCTCCACCAGCTTTTCAAGAGCCTCCTTCTCCTTCTGCTGCCCTCTCGTCATGTACTTCTGCTCTTCTTTGAGCTTGGTGAGTTCAGCACGGAGGCCCAGACAAACCTCCTCCTCTGTCTGTAGCTTATGACCAGCTCATGGTTGGTTGAAGCCTGATTTTCTCTCAGGACCTCCAACTCTTTGAAAAACCAGTTCTCTTTCTCAGAGGTACTTTTTTTCTAGGTCCTCAGACCGCTATTCAGCTTGGGACTGAATCTCCTTACCCAACTGTTTCTGAAGGCCGTCTCTCTTTTCTTTTTCAGCTTTGAGCTCAGCTTCATACCTCAGGTTGATCTGTAAAACTTACAGCTGTTCGAATTCTTGTGAAGAGCTTCATTTTTGTCTTTTTCTGCCTGTAGCTCTGCTGAGAACTTGTAAGCCTCATGTAAGCCACTCTGAGGTCTTTGAATTCTTTTTGAAGCACTTTCCTCTGGTTTGTTTTGATGATGTTTCGAACCTCAGTGGCAAGTCTCATGGTGTTCATGGTCTCTGTGTCACTGAGCCTCTCCAGCCTCTCCAGGTCATTGCCGGCGTCCTTTTCTTTGTTGATGAAGACTTCTTTGAGGTTCTTCTGACGGGCTAGCTGTTGTTTAGTGTTTTCCAGTTCTTTGCTAAGCTGCAGCCTCAAGTTATACTCCCAGCAGTGTTTGGCATGTTCTTGCTCTAAGAAACCACTCAGCTTCCTTTCTTGGTCCTGTAGGGTCGGGCCCCAAGGCCCTCTGTTGTTTCTTGCCTGCTCCATTTTTAGCTAGTAGATTCTCAGAGTATCTTGTACTGATGCAGTCTGTCACTAATGAACAGTTCTGTCTCTGGTTGGTTTGCCTCAGTTGGATATCTACTCTCTCTCTCACAATGGTGTGTTTCTATTGAAGGGTAGTTTGGTCTCAGGATTCCCTCTGTGTGTGAAGGGGGGTAGAGCTTCTCTGTACCTTGTTTTGGTAGTCGTGCCAGCCGAGTGTGTGTGTGTTCTCCCTTCATGTCCTACTGGTTATCTAATCACTGCCACTCTGCACTGCACTCATACAGTGGTTACCACCAGTGGTGTAGACCAGGTATATGGGGCATACCCACCTCTTTTTCTGGTCCTGTACACTATACCCCCCTATCAGCGTAAAAGTCAATGGAACATATCAGAAAGTATACCTGTGTTTCTTGGTCAACCTACCCATTTAATAGTCCACCCACCTAATCAACTACCACCACACCTATGGTTACCACTGGTAACACTGTCCCAATCCACATTGCGTAGGGACTGCAGTGACCATAACCCCATCCTCTGGTTTCCCCCAGACTAACAGTGTAATTGCTCTTTCAACACTGTTAATGTTTTTTAGCGCTAGTGGCACTGTTAGTGTCACCGTTTTGGCTCAGCCACCTCCATGTATGTTTTTGACATCAGTGGTGACTCTGAATATCATATATAGCACCTTTAAATTTAATTGCAATTTTTTAGTTATTCACAGTTCTGAGGTACTTTATTCGAGTATTTTGATTTTCTGCTAGTTTATACTCCACTACACTCCATAGGCAAATACTGGACCTTTTACACTACTACATTTATCTGAGCACTTACCTTGCAGATTCAGATTAATATTACAAAATATATTTCACAAATAAATCTATAAATCTAAATGATCTATTATTATGAGTTAAGATAAGATTTTATTGAGCTTCTGGGATAAATCTACAAGCTACCTCAGCCTATTTTCATTCCAAACTTGTAAAATAGCGCTTCTTAGACAATGCTTTTAGTGTAAGTTCACAACGCCAAAAGGCACCTTTTGCGTGTGCATGAAACGCTGCTGGACGGTATCAGATAAGAACATGGCCGGACAGAGCTGGTTGGGGGGTTGTTATATGCAGGCGGACAGCCAGAGGGCACCTGTTGCGTCCACACGATATATGCACGGGCTGCATCACTTGAGAATAAAGCAGATAGAACCTGCTGTGTGCCCATGAAATGCAGCAGGTCAGTGTTACGTTAAAATGCTGCCAGTAATGACAATATAACGAGCGCAATGGCGCTTATAGGGCCGGTAGGAGGGACGGGGGATGGTACAACAAACGATCACTCCGGTGTTCACTGCCTGTCTGAATGTGATGGGTTTTTTTCTACACCTTACCATGTGCCTCCTTCCCCTAATCCTAACCATCTGTGCCCTTCTTGCCTAAACCCAACCATCTGTGCCAGCGTGTGCTTTTGTTGATGTTCCAGCATTGGTTGCCATGTGCTTGTGTCGTCTAAACATAACCACAAGCAGAATCATTCCACCATGTGCATTTGTTGACATTACGGTAGTGGCATCCTGGAAAATAAACAGCAGACACAGAAGGATACCTAAAATGTAATACGTATGTAGACACAGAAGTTCACTACACAGCGGCAATGTGAGGAGTTGGGATGAGAACATATTGTCCATCCAGCAGCATGTTGACTAATGAAGGAAGCTCCACCTTTACAAGCTGCAACATTAAAATTATGAAAACATTAATGTATCAATGATTATAATCCAATAATATAATATATATCATTGTAAAATGGGCCTTTTTTAATAATTTTATCTGCTTAAAGTTTGCAATTTAAGTGTGTTTTGATGCTAATACTTTTGTACTTTTACTTAGAAAAAATAGCCTGATGATTGCAGAATCTTAACTTGTAACAATGTATTTCTACACGGTAGTATTACTAAAACAACAGAAACATCAGAAACCTTTACAGTAATGCAGCCAAACAACAGTGCTTTCAAACAGTCCTACCGATTTTTGTTACAGGTGAATCTATGATTACGTTTTAGAATTTTTTTTAGCTTCATAGGTCATTATTAAGCATATGATAACCATTTGCTACTTGTGCTAACAATATATTAACATTCAAAGTCTTAGAGACTGAAGGAAGCTCTTAATCCCAAAATTTAAGACATTAGCATTAATTTGAAGTTGCTTCTCTGGCTTCCTGGAAAATGGAAGTACTTAGCCCTTTTAGCTTTGTTTTGGTCCCTACCTACTCTTGAGGGAAATAACCTGGCTCTGTAGTTCTTAAATGCTTGACTAGATTTACCAACTAGTTGAAGTGTTTTTTTGTTTTGTTTTGTTTTGTGTCGCTGTTGAGGCTGGAAATGGAGTTGACAGTAGCAATGAGACTGGGTAAGGAAGCAGTGAAGTTGTAGGCTGGCAAAACAGTGAGTAGAAAAAATGGGTAATAATTCTCTGGGGTTTTGTCACTAACCCATTTAACATTGCACATAATTATTGTTATGATAAAAATAACGATTAAACCTTTATTCAGCTTTAAGGTACATAAATTCAAGCAGGTTTGATTTTGAATGAAGGACTGAATCAAACATTTCTGATGTAAAAGCAGGAGAACAATGCCATCCATCATGCAGGGTGGTGCGTCTGTCAACACCACTGTAGGCACAGACTGATTAACTGCAGTGACTCAATGATACCAACAAGGCTCCTTCCATATCTGACAAAACAGCTGCCAGCTGTAGTCAGAATAAATGTCACTCCCACTTGTTGAGTCATGACAAAAATGACACATCAGGACTCAGGATACGACCAAACTGTAAAATAGGGAAGTGAAACAGCTGGATTGGTCTTATACCCTGTTTGTTAATGTAAGCAACTAAAATGGAGAGTCAACAATGGTCACTTAAAAGTAAAGTACACCCAGAATAATGACACAGAGATGGGTCAATATCACTAAATTAAGGCTCAAATATTTACATGTATTCAACATTCCACTATAATATGTATCTTGTCTGAAATAGCAATTAGACTAAAGGATATTTAAACTCCATTAGAAGGCAGGCATCATTGTAATATATATATATATATATATATATATATATAAAATTTTGCCCTAATGTTCATTACTAAAACATGACTTTTTCGTCCAGTCAGATGTTGGAAAATAACCCTTTTTGGAGTGGAATACATGGAAGACAAAGAACATATTCTATTATCATTAAAGTATCTATTGCTTTTACCAACAGAAATGGGAGACATCTGGCATTTTTAGATGGTTTTCTTGGCAATTTTGAGTCTCTCACTCTGCGTGTGAGATTCCACTGCTTGGATTTCCGTCATGATGAGTTGAAAAAGAATTTGTTAATTTTTTCACAAAAAATAGACGTTACAGTTCGTATTGGATTTTACAGTTCAACATCAGATAAAAAAAAAAAAAAAACAATCAATACAATCCTTTTTAATCAATCTTTTGAAAGATTAATTTAAGTCATTTTAATAAAAATGTATTTTAGATTACTGAATTCAGTGCCTTTTGAGACTTTTTAAGGATCTGAGGGAACCCTGATTAATAGAGTTACAAAATTATTTTAGAGAAAAAACTATATTCATAATTATCAAAATTACATATTTAAAGTTAATTATCAAATTCTTATAAGAGCACATTCTCTAGGTAATTTCTATGTTTGTTTTTGACTTTTTTTTTCATTCATTGCTCATTGTGTTCCTGTGTTTTTACAGAAATCAAACCAATTTGCCCAGGTTTCAAAGGGTTAAAAGTACCCAGTGGTCAACACTCCCTCATTTAGAAACTTTAGAAAAAGCAAGCTCGGCCTTTCCACCCAATGCTGGCCAATTGAACATAATTCTATTAGAACAGACTGAAAATAAACGGCAGCACAGACACGGAGGGCCTCGCTGAGCTCCCATCACACCCTCCACTGCCTGGACTCCTCTCTGGTCTCGTTTGAAGTCGCAGGAGGGAGGGAGGAATGGTTTTTTGGGGGGGCGGGATCTTGTGACTCACCAGTAACTTCCTCAGTAGTAGAACAAATGTAGCCGGCAAGCTGCATCACCCTTCGCTGTAGAGATTTGACTACTGTCAGAAGAAACACAAAAAGTTTCACAGCTGACGCGCGACGCTTCTGAGCCGCCGGAGTAGCGACCTGCAGACTGATCCCGGTCCTGATCTGAGCGAGAGTTTGTGGACAGCCAGCGGGAGGAGGGTTACCACTGTCAGAAGGTGCTTCCAGACTTCAGACATTACTCCTGGTAGGACTCCAATCTCTGTTTATACCTGTTTAGACTTCTCTTACGCTTTTTACCCTTTGGACCTCAGTGGGGCTTCACGAAACGCTTTACTCGCCGTCAAATATTCGGAAATGAATTAGAAAAGTGTTTTATTTGATGGGAAAGTATCCCAAAGTTCAGTGAAACCATCATAATGATTGTGGCAGAGGTTTTTCAATGAAAATTCATGAAAACGTTCAAACGTTGTGATAGCAGGACTACAACTCTTTTAATCTGTAATTAATGTAAACTGTCTTTCATTCATTATTTTTTGTCTTTTACTATTATTATTATTATTGTTTGTAGTAGTAGTAGTAGTAGTAGTAGTAGTAATAGTAGTAGTAGTTGTAGTAATAGTAGGCACAGTAATGGTAGTTCAGGGATGTCCAAACTTTTTGTAATGGGGGCCAGATTAGATAATGTGAAAATACCTGGGGGCCAGGTGCTTCTTGCATCATATAGATCATTTAAAAATTTACATACTACTTTAAGTGAAAGAATATTCACCTTTTCACCTCTTCTGACCTACAGTTCTTTGCTGTGGCCCTTTCATTTTTCCCTAACTGAAAATATCTGGTGCAAGGTAATTGTTTGTTTGCGTGTTTACAGTCTGTCTTTGAAAAACACAATCGTTTAAGTGTTGTTGTCCCTACTTGGTACAAGTCTACAAACAGTTGTGAGCTGAATGAAAAAAATGCAAAATGATCATGCTTTATTAACCAGTATTGTGCTATTGTATATTCTGAAAAGATGAGGGCTGTTTTTGGACATGCCTGTGGTAGTTGCACAGTAATTATGGCTTGTTAACAATTACCTTAAGGTCATACTTTCTACTTTTCATTTTTAGGGTTTTTGCTGTTCAGTAAAAATCTGTGTTTAGAGATTAAAGCAGGCGTGGGCTTGACATTATGACAAGCCTTGATACTTCACACCTTAGTCAAACATGCTGCCTGGGGAGCAGCCTGCAAAGTAAAACCCTGACAAACAAGGAACCGCTTCCTGTGACAAGTGAGGGGGTCTGGACATTTTCTGTCTGCCTGTGTGTTTTTCTGCATTCCTTGTTTATGCCTTTTTGTCTTTTTTTTTTCTTCTAATCACAGTCTCACACGTGCACTCATGTCCCTCTGTAATTCAATGCAAACACACACAAATAAGGTGAAAAGGAGAAATAAATAACATCCAGTGAGTGGAGGAAGAGACTGTATTGGACCGTGTGACCCACTGAACTGTGTTGAGGAAGGATTAAGGAGCAACTGTTGTGTCACGGAAGCTCCCAGCTGAGCAGTGTGTGTGTGTGTGTGTGTGTGTGTGTGTGTGTGTGTGTGTGTGTGTGTGTGTGTGTGTGTGTGTGTGTCTGTCTGTCTGTCTGTCTGTGTGTGTGTGTGTGTGTGTGTGTGTGTATGTGGAGGCCTCAGAGAGCAAAGTCCCTCAGGCTAAACTTGTCTTTTTTTCAGCAGCAGCAGGAAGTGGGATATGGCAGTGTGCATCTGGGAAGGGTGTGTCTGTGCTGAAGCTTCTAGTTTTGTTTTGGGCGTGCATCATCACATCGCAGCACATAGTAGTACTGTCATCCTTATGACGATTGTTTGGTGTTTCACCTGTTGCATCATCTGGGTGCAGTGGGCACGGTGGGAACGCACAGTGTTGGGGCCTGCCAAAAGAGAGAATTGAAACAAGAGCTTACATGTTTTCTTGGGAATGTACCACCTATTCTTCCATACTTCTGCGAAGAATAGAGAAGACGATGTTGCTCCTTACCACCTTCTCCATTTCAGTAAAAGACTGTAATGTATTATCTTGGTTCCAGTCGTACGAACATTTGATGTGTGATTCCTGACATGGCTCTCAGACATGTAACTATATTGTTTTTTAAAGATTTTATTAGGCTTCACAGGTTATTCTTAAGCATGCATTTGGTAACCTTTTGCTACTTGTGCTGACAATATATTCAGAAACCTCTTAATCCTACAGTTTGAGCTAATGTTATCACTCATGTGGAGTTGTGTTTTAGGCCAGCTGAAAATGGAAGTCCAATAGTCTCAAGGGCTAGGTAATATAGAGAAAATCAAATATCCCCATATTTTTGAATAAATACTTTGATACTGACATTGTGACAATATTGGGGGGTTGATTATCAGTGCTTTTACAATATTTACAAAGTGACATTTTAGTAATCATTAGTAATGTGGATATAATGACTAAGTGGGAAAAGGCAAAAATTAAAACAGCTAGAACAGTTAGAAAATGAAATGACTTTACTATAATGCAGCCAAAAACCAGGAAAAAACACTTACAATATTGAAATATCAAAAATCTATTTCTAATCTCATATCATGATATTGATAATACTAAGACATAAAATCGTAATATAGTCTCAGCCCCAAAAACAATTTCATTTAGCTTGGTCTTGGTCTCCACAAACTCCTGAGGGAAATATTTGGCTCTGAGGGTCAGGACCCATGCCAGGTTGCATCTGAAGTTGCTCGGCATCAATAACCAGCACCATAGCATACTTACAAGAAATCCTGAGTTTGGAGCTGACCTTTCACCAGGCATTGATTTTAAGTGTATGAAGGCCTAAAATGTGCGTGGAACCGACATAAAGCTCTTGGTAGCCTTGCAATAAAATGATTAACTCCATATTTAGGCTGTCAGACTGATATTTACAGAAGAAAGGGAATATATCTACCAGCTGTGATTGGCTTTTCCTTGTTATATGACGTGGTACGTGTCGCTGCATTCCAAAAGTTGAACTGTGTTGATCTCTGGATGCAGCTTTTGCGTCTTGACTAACAGGCGGTTGGGAACTCTTGCCAGCTGTGGCAGTGAAGCTCTCGCTTTAGAGCACCTCTTCCACATGTCTACATTAAAAACGATGGATTTGAGTGCAAAAAACGCAGCATGTGTACGGACTTGTATAAGCTTATAAATGCTTCACTGTGTCCACAAACTAGTCGCTAAGTGTGTTTGCTCGCTAGACAGCAAGTAGTATACAGTGGATTTATCTAAGCTTTTTTTTTTCTCGAAAAAAAGAGTTGGGTTGCGAGGAACTGAAGTGCTGGGTGATAATTCTCCTTCACAATGAGACATTTTTTCAGCCATTACTAACATTATTGCTTAAATAATGAAGATCTCTTTTCATTCTGTTACTACAGAAATTACTGACCACCACCGACAGGTTATTTTTACACAAACTGTTTGTCCCAGTAAGAAGCAGAAATAATCCCCTTGCAGCCAAAAGCCAGTCATTCTGTCCCATTTAGCATCTGGGAAGTTTGCCTCGACAGAGCCCACGGGCTGTATAATGTATTTGTTTGCTTTCTTCCTCTTCCTCTCTGCCTCTCCATTTCATTGACCATGGTCACATTCTTTGGAGGTCTCAGTGTTTTCCAAAGGTTAGCCCCGCGTGGTGGTTGGATGCTGGCCAGCTCTAAACTGCAGTGGGACTGCAACTAAATGACTCGGACTGGCTGTGGCTGGTTTTATGGGTTGGCATCGTTTGAAACCAGGCCAATGATAATGATGGAGAATGGGCGGTCAAGTGGTTGCAGGTGGTTAGGGAGCAGAATTTAGATTTGTGTTGTAGCAGTTCTCTTTTGACGTTCTGCAGCTGTCTGTCCCCCCGTTGTGTATTAGAGGACGCTGGACACAGTTTAACTTTCTGTCACATTCTGTGCTACGTTCAATCGGGAGCTTTTCCTATGTTGAGTTCCAAATTTGTTGGTTATATCTGATAATTTTACTTTATACTATAAAGCCTCTTCTGCTTGTTTCACACTCATCTGGTCGAGGCATGTTTGTCTTTCTTATTATCAAGTGTCTTGGTGTTGTAATTTTTGCACAGATTTTGACAATTTGTACATTCCAACACAGCGATTAGGGTGCATACTTCATTTTCAACCTCTTATATTGTGTGGTCCCAACCAGAATAAACAATGAAACCCAACCAAGCTTTTAGCTTTTCAGATGATTAAAAAAAAAACATCACATCTGTGCTACATGTGAGACAGAAAAAGGGAAATAAGAACTCTTCTGCTTTGGTGTTAACAGACCTGGCACACATCTCTCTTACATTTCTGTGAACTGTGTCAGTGAAAACTTGTGAAATTATATGGTTTTAGATATATATTACTCATAAATCAGATGTCCTCCAAAATGTCTTGTACATGTGCCTCTGTGCCTTTCCCCCCTGGTAGTCAGCGCCCTCTTCAATAGGCTGTGGGGGCGCGTGGCTGGCAGCAGGAGTGTGTCTGAAGTCTCTGAAAGGGAGGAAGTGACCTCAGGTTTCCTGTGTGGGGATGGCCAGGTGCTGGGGTGTTATTGTGAGGGGCGCAAGACTTCCTCCATGGATGCTTTGTTGGTAAACGTCTGAAACTTGATCCTTTGAGCCAGGGCCCCTGTGGGAGGTAATATGCCCCCCTCACAATCCAGTCATCCTACCTCGCTCTCATTGCCTCTCTTCTTTCTCACTCTCCTCTCCCTGTCTTTCACTGCCACAGCGTTCACTCTATGTGAGATTTTATGTAAAGAGAACATAAACTTTATATAGGCAGCCATGGAGTGTAAAAGGTAACGGGCTCTGCTAATGGGATAATTACATTCCTTTAGGGTTACAATTACAGGTCTATACCTAGCACTTACCTGCTACTCTCAAAGGAAGCGCTGTTTTCGAAGGAACTACCAAATTGTGAGCACACAATTGCAGATGCCTCATGACTTACTAGTTTAATATGAACTAATAATATGTTATTTAAGAGTGAGGCTATGCTTTGCCTTTCACTTGACTTTATTTTGCCTCACCTGTCTGTTATATTTATTACACATTGAATTAATGGTACCTTCTTCCTTATCAGTGTTTCTTTAACACTGTCTCACATTGAACAGATGTCGTTAAGGTGCAAGAATCCTGTTGATTCACTGCTGCATCACCACATTCAGTCATGTTATGAACTTGTGCCGAGGAAAGGTGTGAGTCAGGCATGACTGTTTCCCTGCACCCTCGCCTAAAGGGAGGAGGGCAGGGTCATGCTCCAATAGAAGTGTATGGCATGTACAGATTCCCAGGATTTAATGAATGGAATGCTATGATGCAAAACGTACAGTGGTTGCAAACTGCTCCATCACGCACCTAACCTGACTTGATTTGTTCTTGGGAATGGGATATCAGACAAATCTATCGTTATTTCCTTTAAACTCTCTCACCTCTACTGTGTGTTGAAAGATTCATTGCCAAAAAAGGGTGCGAGCCTATCCAGGATTGCTTAATGTTACTGCTTGCCCAATACATTGGCAATGATAAAAGATGTTATTCTGAGGAAATGGTACATTTCTTCAAAGGGAATAAATGTCGCAAAAGTCCGTAAAAAAAACATGACAGCTAAATTTTGTCAGCAAACTGGACTTCAAAGCCAACTAAGCAAGTCCCATCACAGCAGTAAGAAGGGAGGAGGATTGAGAGGGAAGGGCACATTTGAAGTCTGTGGACAAATTGCAGTGGTTTTTATACAACTGGTAATGTGATGGGTATTATGAATTCATATAAGTGATGGTTATGTCGGGCTGTGGCTAATGGCTAAATCATAGGATAACCTATGGTTAATGGAGGCACTAGAGGAGGAGAATGTTGGGAAGAGGAGAATTTCTCAAGTACACGAGGTAATAAGATGTTATTTCACCCTGATAGATCTCTTCAAAGACAGATGACAAGGTGAAGAGCCAAAGCTTACTGTAACACCACATCTTTCTCTCTGGGATAAGAGAGAGAACTTCCACTGGATATATTGCAATCGAGGGAATCACTGGTCCACTAACCTGCAATTTTCATGGCTTTTGTCAGAAGTGGATCACTTTAAAATGATGTTTGCTTTATTTACTAATTTAGACTCGGTAAATAATGTTCTAATCTTTGTGGCTGACTAACACTCCTACCAATCGTGGTATCTAGGACTGATGAGACATACATCATCGACTTATCGTACGATATACAGACATGACCGCAATCACTTTGCTGACCTCGACATTGCCTGTTGTGTTTCTACGCGTGTTTGATTACATAAGAATGACTAACATTTTAACCAACATGATGCCTGAATAAACAGCAGGGTTTTCCCCCAGCCATCATAAAACGTTGAAGCAGCGATTCTCCCTTTTTTTTCTCCACCTTCACCTACTTGTGCGATTCAGACGAAAAATAAAACAGCACTACAACCCGCATCTTGTAGCTTAGCGGTAGCCTGCAGTGGCTTTTTGAAAGTCGAAGAGGCCCAGTGCTGACAGTAGCTAGCTTACTAACCCCTGGCAACGAGCCAAATAGTCAGTTGTTTGTAGTTTTATCCTCCAACCACTTCATCCTCCAACTCATAAATCCACCAGCAAACTGCCCAGCGCCCAGGACATCCATCCCTGGTTACCGACTGCAGCACGTTGGCCCGATTATGGAGCTAGTTGTGGTGGTCCTTGAGCTTCACTGAGCTTAGTTGCTATAAACATTACTGTGATTTGTTTTTGTCGGCCAAATTTTATATTAATTATATTAATTAATTGGTTTTGGGCTACTCCTGTGAAGGTACTTTCATTTATATGTACTTTGTTCTAAATATTAAATATTTTCTCATATGTCAATGTCTGAATATTCTTAAGAACTAAAGGTATACTCTTTTAATGGGTGCCCTTGGATTGCTACTCTGTTATATTATCATTATATCAGTGGCATAAAATAGTCAATAATATTGTTCATCATAATTATTGTTGTCCAACAAAATTACTTCTCGTTACAGGCCTAGTGGTATCTTTGAATAGGAGTGTGTAATAGAAATTAGCTATAGTATGAGTAAGTCTGCAATAATTTAACAGCAACCATCCGCCTACACAGAACTGTCAGAGTGGTTTTATTTCTGTGTGAGCAGCAATGTCGTCATCCTTCCCATTGGATGTTCTTGTACACTGGCTTAATTGGGCAATAACTTGAGACCATGTGGCATGCAGTCCTTAACCACGCAGTGATACACAGCAGGCCTTAAACAAGCCAACAATGCCCGGGGCTCAAAATGTCACCTTTCAAAACACTGTAAACCCCAGAGAGACGGGGCTGTTAACAGAGTATTTCTCCACAACAACATGCTAGCAGGACTCTGTTCTCATAACAGATGTCTTAGAGAGGTAATTAAGCCCTGGCACTGCATACGTGCTTTGTTTGTTCCACTGTGCCACTGCTGTATCCCCACGCTCACCCCCTGCTGCTGTGCTAGTTGTGTCTTTATATGGCTAGTAACTTCAGTTTGCCACAATGCCAACTGCATTAGTGTTGATTGCTTCCTAGACACTTAATAGGGTAGGCTCCCACAGCTGCAAAGAATGAACCCAGACTCTGACATCATGGCAGAGGAAGTGCAGTCATGAGAGTGTGGGTGTTTGGCAAAGTGTGGTGTTTACCATGTGCACATTTTTATTCAAATGTGCACTAATGTTCTCTGTGTTGCACAACTGCCTTCCAGGGATGAACCAGAAGGACCAGACTTGTTTGACTGCATGAAAAGCAGTTACTTGTTCTGATTAGATGTGTATTATCTTGTCTCTGATAAATTCAAGACTGTTTATTTGGAGTGCAGCTGTGAGCGAGAGCATTCCCCTCGCTGAAAGTAAACACTGTTAAAATGCCTGCTCTGCATGATGAAACTAGTGAGCGATCAAGAATGTGACTTCTTATCTAGAATGTCTTACACCATACCTATCTCATTGTCCTTCTTTCACACTATGTCTTTTACTCACTTATATTTATAGGCAGGGACACACACACACACACACACACACACACTGTCTCACCCTCTTATTTTCGTCTCTATGTCTCTGTTGGAGAGACAATAGTCTCTGCAGAGGAGACAGGCTTAGACAAGCCAGATGTGCTGCATACACGATGGTGTGGATTTATGTCAGTCACTAGTCCATAAATTGAACTGTATATGACAGTTGCACCTTTTACAAAATACAGAGAAGAGTGCACTTGGCACTGCTCGGGCACACTTTGGCACTAATTTGTAAAGCTGTCAAAGTTGGAGTAAATGTAAGTAGGAAGCGGGCAGGATGTGTCGTAGCCTCCTTTGGTTCCCTGTGTTCCTTCACCTTCATGGGATACGAACCGGCCCTCGGACGGTGCCTCGGAGGAGCCATAAATGGCAGAAAGTGTCCTTGGTGTGGCTATAAAAGGATGTCAGCTTCTCGATGAGAAGATGACGGTAATTTACGACAGAGACAAGTAACAGAGAGCTAAGGAGAGATTTTTGGCTTCTTCAGGTGAAGTTAAGAGGGAGAATGAAAGGATGAGATGGAGAGAGGAGTGGCCCGAGTACACCATTATTGCCTGTGGGCGCATCCGTCAATGGGCTGTCACAGAAAGGTGTAATCGAAGACAAATCTAAGTCCCTACTGTGTATAGTTTACTCTGCACCACCTCTCCATCTTGGAAAAGTTTTTATTAGTGTGCAGCAACTATTTACCCTTATCACAACAAATGTGCACAAGAGAGAGAACATGTTGTGACGGCCCTGAAGCATCCGGCGTCAGCGCTCACTCACCTTGTGTGACGAACGTCCTTGAAAGTGGTGCAGCGAGAACATTACAGTGAAGTACTGCTTTGTTTGACATTGTATTTACAATCAGCAGATCATATTGAGCACAGGATGTTTGTAGTAGTCGGACATAACTCAGTCCAGAGGGAGATCAGAGCATTTACATTCAACACAATTTCCAAATGATTTACAGACCTCCAGTTTCAAGGGACATTGTTGTTGTTGTTCTTGTTGTTGTTTTGACTGTTATTTTGTTTAATCAACTGGTGTTGAAAGACTGACTAGATAAAAAAGCCATTGGAGCTGTAGTCAGACCATTTTTTTTAATTTAACCAAGTTCCAAGGTCCTCACATGCTGCACTGAGCGTGGAGGTCATCCATCAAAAAAACTTTGCATTTTGAAATTCATCCTTTGCATTTTGTCTTGTATATTGCTACTATATGTATGCATAGATATTTTCTTAGGATATATATAGTAGCTAAAACTCCCCCCTGAAATTTAAAGTTTCACATCATCATCTGGACTGATATTCTTCAAGTTGATCAGTTTTTTTTGTTTTGTTTTTATTTGGCCCTTCAATGTGCAATGTGCTATTGGGTACGTTTCGTTAATCTCACAGCAACTTAATATGATACAGTCTCTGCGTTTTACTCTATATCAGCAAAAAATGTTGCCAATTTTCAATCTGTCGTAGATGAAGTCAGCGGGCATTAGCTTACAGGGCTAACTTGACTTGTTTATTATATCACATGAACGTTGCCGTAACCTGAACTTCGTGACCAACCCCGTTTAAACTGTCAAACTCTACATGATAAAAAGAACAAATAGTCAAATATTTGTAGTAAACACCCAAATTGGATTCAGCTGACATAATTCTGATTCAGGTACAGCCCTAATGTAAACCTGTACTCTATGGAATTAACTAAAGCTGTAAGTTAGCAAAACAAATTCAGAAACCAAAATAGATTTTTAAATATGCTCTAAAAATATATCCATTTTTGGGCTGTATATTTACAAAATGCACTTCTGTGATGCTGCCAAAGTCCACAGAGATTACAAAAACACATATGCATGATCATGAATATACTTTATTACATATAAGAAAAAAAACAAACCAAAAAAAAAGCTAAACCATAGTCTCCTGTCTCGCAGCTGGAAAAGCATAGATGGTTACAGCCAAGCGCACTCACTGCAGTCCATGTGGTACAACATCACATATACAGATGGTACAGTGAAGTAGAAGAACAGTGACTTGATTTACTTTTGAAGCAATTTAATTTCATTTGATGGGCAAAAATTACAGATGTCTGGACCTCATTGTCGTTAATGTAATATTCAGCCTGAAAATAAATATATTTATAGGTCTATGGAAAAGTCTCTTTCTGTCATTCAAAACCTTTTATCTGCCGGAACATCGCTAAAGAAACAACAGACACTCTACACTTAATCAAGTCTTGCAGTATTGCAGTGTATTTTGTCTTATCTGAGCATTAAAAGTTATTTGCAGTCATGCCTGGAAATGAAGCCATCTCTGTGATGTCGGAGAAATTATGTGGCAGATACAGACCCCCATTACAAGTGGCAGCTTGATGTAGTGTACATGTCTCGGGCATTCAGCCAAACCACCTACAGAGCTGACGCTTGACCGCATTAGCAGCAGCGAAGAGCAAATGTAACATGTCTCTGCTACCCGTTTACATAAATGTGCTATATAAATGCACATAACTGTTAACATGCTGACCCAGAAAGATGTGCAAGCAGTTCCAAAAGGCAGCAGGCTGTTTAGACATTAAGATACAATCAAAAATGACTTTCAGATTGACCAGATGAATTGCCCATTTTTAAATATATTTGATATTTGCCTTCTCATGAGGGAAATATGATTAAGATTCTGTTACATTTTATTTCCAATGATTAAAACAAGCTCAGACCTAGGATGCAAGAGTCTCATCAAAACCAGGTGTAAATAGGGCGGGGGGTTTTTCCACCTCGCTGTACGCTGCTTAAATCTGTACATTCTGTTTACTCCAATCTTCTCAAAAGTCTGGCAAACATCACTAAGTTGTTTTCTTCTGTACTTTTCCTAAGGTCCACCATACGTTTGCAATTCTATCAGTGCTTTAATGGGCCTGAACATTCAGCTTCAAACAGAACCACATCCAATGTTGGCAATGGAAATTAGATCAATGGGTAAAATGGGGGCCAGACGGTGAGCAAAGCTCAGCAGAGGGCCAATGACACAAGCACCATGACTTCATTGTGGAAGTATTCAACCCCCCTCCTAAAACCCCCATCCCTCATCCCATCGCACGCTTTCTCAACACTGCTGAGTGGAAACTGTTTAAGGTTTGGTGATTGCTGAAGAAAAACTGTCCCATAGTATGAGAAGTCATGCGTGATGACGGTCATTGGTCACACCGTGTCATGCTTGTGGTGATCTGTCAGGGGAGTATTACTGTCCATCTGTGCATGGCTGTGTGCAAGTTAGTGCCATGCAGCTTTTAACCTACACCTACCAGCGCCACTGGATTCTGCTAGTCTGATAATCAAAGAAGAGCCATATATCCCGTTAATTTACACAGTCCACGACATACATTTACACTTCACTTGATGGATGAAGACTCCATGGAGCCTGTGTTAGAGTGCCTTGTGCCTTCAACCAGCTTCTCACTTTGTTTGTGTCTGTTTTGTGTTCAGCGCTGTTCCCGCATCCCTTGCAGCCAAGAATACTAGAGAAGAAAAGCAGGGTAAAAGCAGAATGAGGTCGGACAAGAGTCGAGCGAGAGTTGTGGTTAATAGATTGAAAGAGATAGACAGGTCTGCTTGGGAAGCAACATAATTCAGCCACGCTATCAGTGTTTACCAAAGCACCTGTTTTCACGTCGTCCCTCCATTTAACAACTGCAGCTGGGACTTTGCATTTTATCACTGATAATGAATTAGGTTGGGAAGATGAATGGTGTTTTGCATGGCTGCATGATAAAGAGATCCCAGTGTGTGACACCGGGAGATAAGGACCTGACGGATTGCAGCTCTGTTCTGGCAAAGTCGAGAAACTAGCTATAGGATTTCTGAACTTGCGGCTCTTCTTGAGACTTAAATGAACCTCAGATAAATCCTCTCAAGATCTATTGTCTACCAATGGGGGTATTGCTTTTTGATAAAAAGGCTAATTGGTTTTAAGTGACTACATGTTTACACCTACCACTACCACTCCACCGCTCCCCTTTTCCTCTGCTTTGATTGATTTCTCCATGACCTGCTCACTGCCAGGTTAGACAATCAAATCCAGCTATCCCTGGCGATGTGGGATGCAAAAGCTCGAAACGCAAATAACAAGTGGGAACTAGTAGCACACAAAGGTGCAAGGTCTAGGTGAACCTAGACTGGTAAGACAGCGGAGAAAAAGAGAAAAGGGCGGTTGGGTGAGCGACTGGAGGACGTGGAGGGTGGAGGCAGTCCTGGGATGCATGGCAGCATGATTTATGGACACCTTTGAAGTGAGCTCATTCCAGCCACACGGCCCGCCTGCTGCATTTCAGAGCAGGGACCTTCTCCTGGCGGTACAACGAGGGGGATAAATGACCCATAGGTCACCAACCTCCACTAGTGTACCATTCACATATGCACTTCCTGATTATGTGGCAATTCATCAGTATGTGTTTGGTTTCCAGCAAGCAGAAAAGAGCTGCCAGGGCATCCAATGGACTCCCTCCTCAGTCAGTATTTAGAGGTCAAAGCAAACAGTGAGAGTGACAAAGAAGAGAAGGAGGTGGGCCCACTATGGGATCATAAAAAATGGGTCAAGAGAGATATGTTGCTACGGAGTCCAGCTAGTTTCCTTTTTTTGCTGCAGTATGCAGAATTATCAGGGGAAATTTCTAGTATCTCCATCAGAGTCTGAATGGAAACTGATTTTATCATTCTCTCTCACCAGTAGTCTCACCAATGATGCCATCATTGTTTAATTAAGTAAAGCTTCCATCTTCTGCTCTGCCGAGGATTGAGGACTAGGGCTTGGCAGAAGTCGGTCCTAGTGCTTCAGTCTGGTTTAAAATTCATCATCTCTTTGATGTGTTTGGATTGTTATAACCAAGATCTTCCCACTTTGTTTGAATCTCATTTCCTAAATACATCAAATTGTTTGATCTTATCAGCTTCATTTATGCGAGCAGAAAAGCCCGGGGATTGTGAATATGAGCAGTAATTACACTCGAGGGGAAGTCCCCACAAAGGGACTTAAACAAACTGCGGGTGTGTGTATGCAGCTGCTCACTGCGTCTGCTCTTCCTGCACAAGTCGCCCATTGTCCCCCCAGTTTGGCTGCTGTGTTTATTTTTTGTATTGGATCCCTCTATCTACCCTCAGCTTTGTGTATTCATGTGTACATGCATGCGCACCACTGTAGGTGTGTGACTACTTGTGCGCGTGGCTGCAGGTGTGACTGTGTCTGTGTTTTTAGATATGATACGCCTGATTTTTCATTGTGACTGTGTTTGCAAATGTTTGTGACCTTCTTTTTGAGAAGTCCCAGAGACTTCTCTGTTTGGGGTAACGGGAGGAAGCACAGTGTGTGTAGATACTGACTTGGACATCCTCATCGTTATCAACCCCACACTGGTGAAAGGGGTCGTTGCCCAGAAGGAAATGAACCCACTTTTGGTTCACACAGCACATACCAGAGTAAAGGAAGAGCACATTATATTTTTATATTTTTATGACAGGAAACTAGTGTGCAGGGATGTTTCAGAGGTCATCTCATATTATCACATCTATTTTTAGATCGTTGGTTGTATGCTGTGGGATTTTACAATGTGGTGATTTAAATACATACATAATGGAATGCGTTTAACTGTATGCACTGGTGAAGTGTCAGATTTATTTTAGGCAAGTTTGACCTGATTTTCTACATCTGAATTACAGGCTCCACAAATAGCTAGGAAGTCTAAAAACTCGCAGAATGATGTATTAATGTAATATCTGAGTTCCCTGGTGGGTTTAATATTTTTTATGGCACAACACATCAATTTTCACATTGCCACAGCATCCCTAATAAAATGCTGGGTTGTACCCTCAGTCAGGATGAAACGAGAGCTACACGTCACTGCCAGGAGGTTTATGGTCCATGGGAATGAGGGCACTGTTTACATGTTGCCAGGGAGATGTGTCTATGAAAGGAAAAAATGGCTGTATATACTGGAAATGACTTCTCAGAGATTCATCCCAGTCGTTTCACATTTGGCAGCCCCCCTTCGGTTTTCTAAGCAAACGTAATGCTTTTTTTTTTTTTTTTCTTCATATGAGCCCATCTTCTCAGTGTTACACACTCGGACAGGGAGAGAGGTGAGTATTTTTGTGGGAGGAACTCCATGCAGCTGTTGTCAAGAATGTAGATTGTTACAGCTTATAATATACTATAAAGCCCATGCACACAGTGATTGGAAGTACCCGCCTGCTTTTAGCAACATGCTGAATATTCATGTCTGGGGATGTTGATATGTATGCTTTAAAAAAACAAGCCATCTTGTCTGGGCATTAACCTCAGGGTCAGGTGCCATCACTGCAGCCACGAGCCGCAAGTCTGAATGAGTTATAAATAATTGCTAGCAGTTGTGGGTGTGTACTGCACAGTTGTGGGTGTGTACTGCACAGTTGTGTGTGTGGCATGCTTAGATTGCTGAGTGTGCGGCCTGTGAAACCTTATCCCAGCTCCTTGATGTCCTGGCTGGTCTCGCTGACTCAGCAACATTAGGAGACCACCTGGGAATGACCAGTCCGCGGGAGCCATTTTGTGTCTTTTGGTTCACAGTTAGCCTTGGTGTTGAGTCCCTGTGGGTTACTAATAGCCACAAAGCTAGCGAGTAAAGAGCAGTGGTAACTTTTGTGTCATAAACGATGATGCAGTCATTATCATCATGCTTACTGGGCTTTCATAACTTTATAGTTATGTTTGAAGGAGCAGTTTGTAGTATTTAGTGGCGTCTAGCAGGGATAATGGCACATTGCAACCAGCTGAAAAGTGTGCAATGCCTCTGTGCTGAACTCTGGTTTAGGATTCCTTCATTGCTTATTGTTCAGGAGGTTTTTACCAGGAGTTGAATTATCCTCAGACATCTCTTACCCACAAAACAAATGGCCTAGGTGATTATAAGCGGTAAAACCCCTGAAGGAATGAAAAAAGAGGGGTTAGTTTTGGTTGAAAAAAATGTTACCACTATCACTACTAAATCACTATAATTAAGACTTGAAATATTTTTTTTAAATGGAAGCATGTGTAAAAAGTCTTTCTTTTGAAAATAACAGAAATAAGGTGAGATTCTCCATCCAGCTGCATTTTTTCAAAATCCCAGATAAACAAATGTACATAATTGTCAACTTTAATATCATGGTATTCCTTAAAAATAGTATGTGGCTGCAATCCTATAATATTTCATTTCTGACAATATATCTCCCTAAATCCCATACAGAGTGGAACTTTAACTAGTTGATTTCAAATTATACAGACTTACTGTACAACTACGTGATTAGCTTAGTATAAACAGTGAAACAATGTTGGATTTCTGCACCCAGAATGAAATGAATTTGCAGTCATATAGTAGCCAAAAGAGCTTAAAAATCATAATGAGTTTTTTTTTCTTCCCCTACCAATACACTTTGCTCACGCAAATATATAATGGCAGAATCTGCTGTGGCACTGGCTTGAGATCCATATTACAACTGAGAGTGAAATTCCCCATTTCCTTCCGACAAAGCACAGGAACAAGTGATAAAAACAACTGACATTATTTTGGCTTCAAGGCCATTGAGCTTTACAACACAACTCTTAGAAAGTTCAACAATAAAGACATAGCCATAGCAGAAAAGGCCTTGAGTGGTTTTCCATCATATCAAGAGCAGAAAGGACAAAATCAAAGCATCCACAATCCTCTATGATCAGATTTTATGGTCCGAAACTCCACAGCAACATCTCAAAGGCACGTGCCTCAAATCCATATTAGGACCTGTGTAAATCAAAGGGGGCCTAATTGGCCTTAACGTCTCTTGGCTCTGACGGTTTGCGGCAGTTTGTTTTATTTATAGGAGCAGTCCAGAGGTAATTTTCCATTGTGGTTGCTTGTGAGACATTTGCTTTGTCTCCTAGTCCTGCAGTAAAGACAGACAAAAGTTGATTTTTCTGTACTGCCACTGAATATATTGCATCAGAAGGGCTCTCTCTGGTCCTCTCTGGAGGTTGGTCTTATGAAAACAACATCCTCTCAAGGGGCTTGCAAACCAGTAACCGAATCACCCAGCTTGCAAGTGAAAGTACCCTGACCTCACAGTGCATACTTCTCATCCCACTCAGATATGAATGGGCTGGGTTACACGTGTTAAGTGCAGTATGTGTGTAATACAGTGGGCTTTTAAATTGAATGCGCTTACTTGTGAAGGCCTACAGTCCTCAGCAAAACAAAGCAGGTGTCAAAACTGAGACGGACCTGCACTGAACAGTGAAGGCTTCAGATTTCAAAGGGATGCCCTATCCCTTGGATCACAGGGTAGAGGATGACAGGGAGGATGTGAAGATATCAGGATAATGACTAAGATATCCATTTTTGGGCACAAACTGCTCTGGGAAACTTTGGAGTGAAGGGGTCTCTGGGATTAATGACCATGTTTGTTCTAAGACAAATAATATACTCTTCCTCCTTAAAACAATCCTGTACAACCCATTTATCCTAAAACCAGCAGCCAAACCAAAGCACAGAGTGAGACCCCCAGAAAATGCAACTGTTACTCCAAGATCTTTCAGCACCTTCCTCAGTTTTCTTTTTACTATATACAGTATGCTTATCTGTGTGATGGCATAGTTTCATTCAGCAGGCATTTTATCTTTTTGTTGGCTGTTTATCACACACTTTCTTTAACTCTATTGTTTCTGCATTCCTTGCCTTCCTCTCCTCTCACCACAATGTTTACCACCTCAAAGTGTATCCAAAGATCAGCGAGGAGACTGTCAGGATTTTTTTTGCGTGCTTGTTTTCTCTTTTCTCACTCTCGCTCTAGTTTTCCTGCCATCTAAACATTTACCGGCAAATACCATCACAGAGAGAGAGAGAAAAAAAGACAACCTTTCTTGCATTCTCCAGGCGGTGACTCTCCAAAACCTCCACTGGCACACAGGAGTTGACTGCATAGTTTCCCCAATGCAAACCAGATGTGAAGCACTAATGTATGGCAGCATTTTTTTTCTTCAAAGAAAGACAAATGTAGGCCAAAAATGTCGTCTTTTGGTCATCCAGACTCACAGTGATATAAAAATAAATTCAGATTCATTCCAAACTTTCCCTCGTGGTGGTTGGGACAGTACTGTATGATTTAAAGTAATTGCAATGTTATTGTTTGGTGTTGGTGGAGTATTGTGGAACGTTGGGATTGAGACGGGTTTGCGGAAGGGGACAGATGAGCTGTGACAATTGCATTTTCAGCTGCGCTCTTGATCTGAAAGTTTTGCCATCCATATGCACATGGAGTCCTCCTTACTAGCACGTCTTTATGTCTCCTTTTGCCAACTAACTGTCAGATTATGACAAATGTATGTTTTAAGTATAACTAAACATACATCAGTGTGGGCTTGTGCTGTGCTTTTGTTTATCTTTTGTACACATTTAAATTGCCATATCAAATCCTTTTAATAATTGAGTCCAGAATGTTTTGACGTACAGTTCTTTCAGGCCAGCTGCTATTCACTTGTAGCTTTCCTCTAATGCTGCAGTGTGTACCACATAACAGAATCAAGGCTAATATTAAAAGACATCAAGTCATATCCCCACACTTGCATGGTCATTAAAAGTTGCCAAGAGGGGACAAATTACAAAGACCGTGGTGACATTTTCTCCTGCAGGTAGTCATTTTCCTCCTTTATGTTTATGATGTTGGCTTTCATTTGAGCCCTCTGTTGCCTCCCACTCCACACCAGGCGGTGTTTAAACGCTCAGGGACAATAACAGGTTAGCGTTCCAGTGTCTGGTCCTGCAGCCTGTACTGTATCGTCAAGTCTGACCCAGGCTCCCACAGAGAAGCAGTTAGGTGCCCCTGGATCAACCCCCACTCCTATTCCCTCCACCCTGCCGCAACTCGTCCATTGATGTTGGTGAAAAAAAACCCTCTTCTCAGCAGCTTCCTGCTTATAGGCTCATGAAGCGTCCTGAGAATGTGGGTGGCCCAGGTTCTCCTCTATTGCAAGACAAAGAGATGACAACACTCATAGTTAAGCCACTGGTTGTTTACCAACTGCATCTGAACATTGCTGAGAGCTGACCCCATTGTATAAATGATGACCGCAGATTGCTCAAAGTTGTGAATGTCATGATGATAATTGCAGATTGGTTTTCTGGATTGGAATCAGCTCCACTAAACGGCAATATGCATTACCAAACTGCCATTTTTATGACCTTAAACAGAGATACTTCTTCAACCCGCTGTTTTTATCACAACAATTGTCCAAGCTTGCATTGCACCAATTTCAAAAGTATTTGCATCTTTCCACTACATACAGCCTAGCCCTAAGAAAAGACAATATGTCCAGCAGTGAAATAATTCTTTAACTAAGCAAAATTCTTTCTTAACATCATAATTAAAATGTTTTCAGTATTTCCACAACCAGTACTTGTAAGCTTGTTTTAAATAAGCACATCTGTTTATGAATTGGGCTGCAGCATTATCTTTCCTTCATGAGCAATTTCCTCCTCTTCCTGTGATAAGATTCATTGCCTTAGCGTGTCCTTTCGATTGCTGGACTTCATTTATCTGATCCAGCGAAAGCCAGCAGGAACTGCACACCAAATGTACTGACTAATGTATAACAAATACATTTCAACGTCCAACTTTTGTGTTGTTTTATTGTGACCTGAGTGGTTCTGACCAGTTGTCCATGTGCACAATTAGTCATGTTGATGTGATTTAGCTTGTGGAGTGACTACTCTCACAGAATATGTGGATCTGGAAGCCTCTCCCAAAGGACCTGACTTTGGTTTCCAGTCCCTTGAAGAGAAACATGAATGTAATCCCTCTGACATTGTGTCATAAACATAAGTTCTGGACCATTACAGAAAGTCTTGTGCAATTCATGCCTTCGTCTTTTCGCATTAGTCACCAAATGGAAAAGTCTTCCACAGTCATGAGGCGCTGGAATAAATAGGATCAGACGACTTCTCCATCAGGCTCCTTTCAAGTGGCCACTGGACTGAGACACAAATGAACTTTGCTGAAGTGTGTTTTTGACATTGCACTTTATTTTTGATATGCTCAACCAGGCCATCAAATGATATACTTAAGTGTCCAGTGCTGTGCTTTTTCCCCATCTTGAACCCAGCCAAAGAGCTTTACTGTGTCTGGAAGATGTCCAATCACCAGACAGAAGGCAAAGTGATGGTATGTGTTTATACAAACGCAGCCATTTCACTTTCCTCTAATTTGATTTAAGACTTGTCATAGGTTTAAGATCCTGCTCCAGCATTCATTTACCTCTAAATGTCACCTTCTTAAAATGCTTTCTTCTTTCTTTCTTTCTCTTTTCTTGTCCTTTTTTTTCTTGTCCTGCTCTTGTGTTTGATTTCTCCTCCATTCCTTTATATCTCCCCCTGAGAGCTGTATGAAAGGAAACAGAATCATGTGTACTTTAAGGAGACCTGCTCAACAACACACTCCTTACTCTAGTGTGTGAGTCTATTTGCTGCCAGAAGATCAAACAGTTAAAGGTGACTGAGTGGCTTTTGTAGCTGCTACTTTCCTAAAGTAAATCAGACCTTACTGTGCACAGTAAAATCCACACTTGTTAAAGTATCCACTCGGACATAAAAGCACACTAGTCACAATGGACCAATAAACACAGACCTTACAAATAGAACAGCTGTATTGAAATGGTTTCTTTCTAACTCTATTGCTTGCAGACCTCTTACTGCAGCACAGCCACAACTTTTGTGCTGTTTCCCACTTGGCAATAAACCAAACAGTTTTAAAATTGTCTGCCAAGGCATCATTGGCAGACTGTGATGCTATTTCCACAATCACTCATGTTGTCTTATCAAGTAGGAGACAGTTGCACCACTTCCGCTCTGTGACTCTTTTTTATCTTGGGGATATGGCATTCCACATTGACCCTGCAAGATTAAGCCGCAAAATGTGTTATTTTGTTGTGAAGGAGGAAAAGAAACAGACTTAGCAGTTGTTCCTTTTTGACATAATGTCAACAAGCGACAAAAACAGCAGCTGCCCCACTGACATTAACTTTATTGACTCAGTTTAGATTAAAATAAAGCTTCACTTAATTCCCTTTGTGTAACTCTGCGTCCCTTCTATAAATTCACAAGGTTTTTGCAGGTCGGTGGAGTGTGAGTTCATCTTTCCTCTTAAAAACGTTGGTAATTGGTTAGTATATCTGTTTAGAGTCGATTGGATGGGTGAGAGGAGCAGCAGCTGCAGAGGTGAGTGAAAGCAATTTTTTAGAAGAAAGGCTTAATGCTTTGATTTAACTCTCACTGCAACTGGCGCTGTACTGCTCCATCTGTGCCCAGAGTACTCTCTGCACCCCGAGAGTGTGATGCAGTGAATAACCAGATGGTATATATTCAAAAGGCACACCTAATGAACATTACAGCTCCAAAAATAGAAAACCGTTATGTGGCACTAGATGTTGATACTGTTGCAGAACGCCACAAATAAATGACTGTGTGGGAAACCCTGCTGAAAATGTGCATAAAGCATTGAAAAAACACATTGTGTCCTCGAAATAGTTTGTGCTTACTTGTGAACTTTGGGTTTGTTAACTGTAAATGGAGCTGTAGCTGAATGCAGTATCATATGTCTGCAATAAAACACAAACTGATTAACAATATCTTTCTATAGACTTTTATCTAGACAGAGATAATACAACTTCCAAATCCAGTCTGTTTTTCATGATTTTTTGTGACATGCCGACCCTTGCAAACATTTTCAGTACAATTCATACATTTCTCAATACAGTTGCTTCAATTAGTCTATACACACTTTTGTGGTCTTTTTTTTCTTTGGTAAAAGATAGTATTTAATAGCAGTGAGAGAAATAAAAGAAGAAGGTGTTTTGTATTTCTGCTGTCACTTTGCTTGTGCAGTACACAGTCATCTGCCTTGTGCGGTCAAGATGATCTTTCTCCTCTGTTGATGTAACACAATGTCAAGTGCTTTGTCTAGCCTCAGTAACATTTTACAAGCAGATTCTTCAAATAGAGGGCAGAAAAAGGGGAGAAGAACTGGCAGGCTTGTTCCCAGCGGGCTGTGTGGACTGTTCATTTGGAATCAACCGGAGCGTAAGCAAAGTTTGGGCAGGGGATTAACAGGCCTGCCTGTGGGACTGGACTGGACAGGGTATCTGCTAGCCCTTCAGTAACCAACCATGACTATGTTGCCTGGCAACAGCATGCAGTCTGCTTGCCTGCATTGGTCTGTTGCACTGTGGTATCTCACAATTTGAACTTCACCCCCTTATGCCAGTCAGGGAGGGTTGTGATGACTAGTAGAACGTAGCCTCGGCATTCCTCGGCTATCTAACAGCCGGATGTGTGAAAACAAATAAAAAGTCTAAATGTCTGTTTGCAGTCCTGGAAAGACACACAGTTCATCACATCCTACGATATTAAATGGGGTAGTGCCCAATAAGTTGTAAGCTCTTTGACTGTAAGGAATGACGCAGAGGCTAAGAATCCTTAAGTCAAGTGAAGATAAAGTTAAGTATACCTGCTTATACCTTGGCCAATTGCCAAAAAAATTCCATGTGTAATCCAGGGCTGTGACAGTATGGATTTTTTCTTATCACAGTGAAAAAGCATTAATATGGTTTTGCAGTTAACTGCCAATACCCGCCAAAATTAGTCTCTCTCTACAGTGTCCCCACTGGCACTTGGTGCCCTGTGCTCAGAGCATTATGCATGTGTACATCTTGAATGTTACTGCATAATTTTCTGGTTTATCATTGAACGCAGGTTGATTGTGCATTGACAGGTCTTAGTTATATACATCTGTTTTATAAAATATCTGTATTGTCACTGTGCTGCATTTTTACAAACTGTGAAAATCTGGTAACATCTCACCCATGATCTCACTCATGTCTAGACACAGTCTTACACCGTCTGACTCTCCTAGCAGTTCTTGCCCTCTCATACAACTGAGGTTACATCCCTTAACTACTGCTACTAATGACAGAACGGTACCAGCAGAAACACTGGTCAGTTTTTGCAATTTCAATGTAAGAGATTGTGATGTTTATTACAACTTAAGTACATCTGCTGTCCTACATTTAACACACAGTTACGCTAGCTGACCAATTCAGCTAAAGGATTTGTCTTCTGTGGCACAGCAGCCCTCAGTGTGGAGAGCAAATAGTGGGGCTGCATCAGAGCCAAAGTAGCACATTTTTCAATGAATTTATCACATCAGCCCCCCCCCCTAAAAGAAAAAAATGCAGTGATGACCTAGTCACCACAGTAGTGTCATGATGGTGGTATTAGTGGTGTGGTTATTATCACAGCCATAGTGTAATCTCAACATATTACTCTTTACTTCAAACATGCAACTAATGTTGATCTTTATCTTCAGTTTTCAAAATCATAAAATATAGTCCCTGAGCCTCAGAATTTCTCTGAACAAGCACACTGAAGGATTGGACTGAAGGATTTTGGCTTTCATTAAACCTCTGTGGTGGGTTATAAAATTGCAATGTTTGTCCTTAGGGAAAGGAATAACAACAGCAAATTCATCCATCTATTTTGGAAATACCTTGCTTTTGACAGACTGATCAACTGACCAGTCAGAAGATCATAGTTTGTCCTTTTATCCAACAGCCTCACAAGGGTTAAGAAAAACAGAGACATTTTAGCAGAGTCATTCATGCTGACCCATATAGCTGTATTTAATATGCGTTTTAGACTCTTGCTCAGATGAACTCCTTCTGGATCATTATAGGGCGCAGAATACACTGTTGCCTATTTTAAACCGAGATCCCCACTCAGTGCTGCAATACTATAATTAAACTCAGTACAATATTTCTGGACCATTGTCCTGTGTGGGGGCTGCGGTGATTTCCTTGAAGCCCACATTTTTCCCAGGGGGCTGTATGCAGTCAGCGCTCTGGTATTTGGGAACATTATTAACCCAGAGTGGTGTTCTTAGTCACTGAGTCCTGGACGTGAAGGAGATGGACCTCTGCTGGGAAGTTGGCATATACAGTAGCAGATACAAAGCCCTGTGAGAACTGGGAGTTCATTGTGACCCAGATCCTGCTCCTCTCTTCTCAATTTGGGATTGTGGGTTTTAGGTCAGCAGTTGCTGCATGCAGTCATGTCTTAGTCCATCACCCCAGGGGTCAGTGCGTTGACGTCAGGCCCCTCTCTGTGAGAGCCTGTGCCATCAAGAGTTCATTCCAGGTGCTGCATTGGCCACTCATACACTGATAATTAAAGCTTAACCTCTCTGAAATGAAACACTACAAGACCTGGCAGTCAAAACAAGCCCTACATCTGATTTTTAAAATAATACATATTTATGTATCAAGTTTTGAAATCTTTGCAACATCTTTGTAATGTTCCCATTTGTGCTTTAGTGAGGTCTCTGTTACTTAGTTTTAATCTAATTGCTGGCAAACTGGTTATTCTAGCTCAAACCACAATATCCCCGGAGATCATAAAAACAGTTGTAGTGAGGAAATAATGCAACCAGCAACAACCTGTGTGATCCGTCTCAGGTACTTGGACATTGGGTAGTTAAACATCTGCATTTGAGTTGTTTCATGACCTACTTTCTGCAGCCTTTTGGTAGTGGAAATGCGGATGATCCATATGAATTCGGGGAGGGCAATAAACAGCTGTCTGATTTGCTTTGGAAATTAAAGCTGACATCAGACGTCATAGTGCTGGCCTCCCAGCTTTGTGAGTCATGCCTCGTCTCGTTCTCTCACCTGGCAAGCAAAGGCAGCACATACCTACCTAGCACTGCAGATAACATTAAGGTCATAGTGCTCATTTTCAGCTCTGTGCTTTGTTGATCTAATCTTGAGGTTGTGGTTATGTGTGCTGATGGCAACGGATGGTGTGTCAAATGTACAGAAACTGCTGTTAGAAAGCAGACTCACGAGTTCAGCACCTTGCTGTACGTTACACTACACAGGCCAACCACAGCTGCTTATTCTGATAGTTTGCCATAACCTCCAGATGGTTACTATAATATGAGACATAAGATACTAGAGATGTATCCATTCATCTTTAGATAGCGAGATAAGGCAGTCCAGCGATGTGAGCCAGTGTATGCACATGGCTGCAGGGCTGTCGAGCATTTATACTTTGGAATTTACATTTAAGGTCGTTAAAGGGTGCTGAGAGTGTCTCTGCAGTTTTGGTGAAGTGGTGTTGTATTAGAAAGCCTGTCATTGGGTTAAATATGAAGACTGAGAGCAGGTGAAGGATCTTGACTTTCTCACCCCGACTCATTAAGAGCTTTTGTCTCGCAAACGGCTGAGACAGATGAAACATGAGAGTCTGGGACCAATGTTCTCTTTGATGACGGATCCTGTGTGATTTGGCTTTCCGTCTTTGTTACGTTTTCGGTGTCACCCTGTGTTTTAGTGTGTGCACTTGCATAGGTGGACGTTTTTGTGTATATGTGTGTGCGGGGGAGTGTAAGACAGGCAGCACAGGGCCAGTTTTCAGTTTGATTGATTATTATATCAGAGGTGATTATTATTACTGGGTGGTGGGAATGAATAGCCAGCAGTGCACCCTGCCAGAGGGCTGTATCACTTATCACTGGGCTCTACTCCAGCCATGCTGTAATGTTTTGGCAACCTGATATTGTTGCCATAATGCTCTCACAATATTATTCTGTCACTTTGTTGTGTGCTCAGTCATGATCAAGAGGCCTATCGCGCAGAGAAAACCGTGCACTTAGAGTGTATACCTCCTGTATCTGTATGTGCATGTTACTGTAGTTGCATCTTTATGCTGACAAAAAGGACTTTTTAGGGAGTCTAGTTCAAACAGCTTCAAGTGTCTGTGCTTTTGACACACATAAACGTAAATGCGTCATGAGTTTTCTGTATCTGTTGGTGGTCCACGCTGTATTCGTGAATAGATTCTGGCTTTATAAATATTTATAGGTGTGTATCATGTGTGCACTTGATGTGTGTAAAATGGACTGCATTCCCGCTTAGTCATAAGAGAGGTTGCTCATTAATATTTAGGTGGCAGATTTTAAGTGGTTGACAGGAATATGAAGGAGTTTGGTAGTTACAGAGAGAAAGCAAAGTGACAGTTCACTTTCTTGTCCCCTCCCTTTGCATCCACCAGTTTTCATCACACAGTAATAAAAGTTAATAGGCATTTGGTACCTCCTCTCTTGTCTCTCTCTCTTTTTTTTTCTGTCTCTCTTTCTTTTTCCACTTGCTCCCACTTGCACAGCGTGTTTTGTTTGAGCTCAGCTCCATCACTGGTACAAGCCGAAGTATTTACAGCGTAAATATTGGCAGTGAAAGTCTATACTACAGTCCAACTGCTGTGTCGGGAAAGGTGACTGAATCATTCCTCAGGACTCTCGCTTCTTCTCCTCTCCTCCCCTTTTGTCCCTTTCTTTTTGTCCTCATCTCTTTTGGATTTGTTGTTTTTTGTTTTTTTTAAATGTTGCTCACCCAAATGTCTCCTTTCTGTGTTTCAGGTTTAACAGAAACTTACGATGGCTGACAGTTTTGACTGTGACAACTGCAAGGAGTCCTTGTACGGCCGCAAATACATCCAGTCAGATGACAGTCCTTACTGCATCCCCTGTTACGACAGCCTGTTCTCAAACACATGTGATGAGTGCAAAGAGCTGATCGGCCATGACGCAAGGGTAAGGCATCCATTTTGACATGATCAGACATGCAATCATCTATCCACTGCACAACAGTAACCAGTGGAGTACGTGCAGAATTTCAACCGAAACGTCATCATTTTCAGATTTGATTAAAGGAAAGAACAATAAATATTTTGAGGTGGGGTTGTATGCGGTGCATCAAGGTTCCCATGGTCATGGAAAACCTGGGAAAGTTATTGAATTTAACATTCCCATTTTCTAAGTCTGGATAAGTCATGAAATTAATAAAAATCATTGAAAGGTTTTGAAAAGTCATGGAATTTTTGTTTTGTGTATTGAATTCACTAATACACTAATCTTTCTTGGATAAACTTCCACGTAATGTAACGTAACAGCATATTTATTTTCTCCACATTAGTAAGTAAGACATGATGGAGCTCTAATATGTGTCGACTTTGGGCTGCATGACAAATTGTTTCAACATCAACATTGCAATGTGTGGGGCGTCTGATGGCTCAGTGGATAGAGCGCCGCCCCATGTACAGAGGCTGTGTCCTCGCTGCAGCAGCCACGAATTCGAAACTGGCCCCGGCCCTTTGCTGCATGCCCCTTTTTTTGTTATGATTTGATTTTGGTGTTTAAAAGGGTACATTTCAATTTACCAAAGTCACAATACAAACTAACTTTACTGATTGAAGCAGCAGTAGACCAGCAGCTCCTGTGTTCAGGGAGCTAAAATTACTGTTTTTATGCTTCTGTGCCAGCGATTTTCCTGATTTTCTGAACATACATGCACAGAAACGACTTACATATATGACCTTAGTCTTTCCACACTGTGATAAAGCACATCAAAAGATCTGCTCTAATTAGGTTTAAGCAGTGTTTTTTTAAACCATGTTTTGACATGGCCTTGGATGGCTAAAATTGAAGTTATGTCATGTTAATGATGCATAATACATGGTAAATGAGGCGTTTCCTATGTATTTTTCATGGCAAGACACAGTAAAGGCTAATTTAACATGCAGTTATACAGGCAATTTAAGTCCACATAAGCCAAAAGGCTAATTTGGCCTCAGATTGTAAAAATGCAGCATGAGGGAACGTCTCCCTCTTCCCCACAATCAAGTTAAAATTTTATCTTCCCTTAATGGGAAACACTAACATGACGTGGATCATTTAAGACCGACATATGCAACTTGGTGGAGTTTACAGAACAGAGCATGTAACAGTGCTTAGAAGTTTGCTTAGCTAAGGAGTCCAATGAGTTATCAACACCCTCATGGGCAGCGGGTGATAAATAAAGCTGGCATTTTCTTGGCTCAGCGCCCTTTAGACAATCATTTCAACATCCTTGTGAGACTTTTAAACAGAAGCATGTTCACAAGTTCAGTACAGTATGTGCAGGTACACCACATACGTTTTGCTGCATATGTAGAGCTCACATGTGTCAGTTTGACCCAGTCCAATCCAACACTCCTTTTTTGCTCCTTTTGTAACCAGTACCTAAATCTTGCAGTCATTTCCTTTTTTGCCTCTACTAGATTGTTTAACTTATCCCCATTTAACAGTTCATATGATATCCTACAAACTGACATCTCACAAATAACGTTATGTCCTTAAGATAAATGTAAAGTTATGGAAGTTAAGTTCAGGCAAGTAAAGGTACTGTGGTTAGGTTTAGGAAAAGCAAACAGGGTGATGACGTACCTTAAAATGGCTTAAAATTCACTTCACATGGTTCTGAGCATGTCTCCAGAAGAAAGTCCTGTGTTTTGTGACCAATCCAATGCCCCAACCTGTCTCCTAACTGGACAGATTGGGACAACTTGTGTCACTCCCATTAGTGCATTGGTCAAGTAATGGCAGCCTGTCAAATTATATGAGTTACTGGCTCAACATCACGTGGGAAATTTGGTGCATTACTTTTCTTCGGAAAACATACAAACGATGCATGAAAAAAGCCTTGATTGCTGCAATTCTAAAACTAGTAGTATTCGAGATTGGTTTTGGTCTCAGGACCACTTTTTGAAGGATTCTCGTCTTGGACTTGACCGCATTTCTACTCAGCCTCATTTTGGTTTTGGACAAGGTCCAGCTGCAGTAATATCACAAATTTACCTTTGCAAAAAGGAGCATTGAATAAACATGAAAAAGTTTGTTTAATCTCCTTCTTGTTTTTTTGTTTTCTCTGCTAGAAAACAAAAGTAAATTAATAAAATTCACCTCTGCAATGGCTTTTGGTTAATTTATTTTATATTATTTAATTTAATTTATCAAGCCATTTCCCATAATACATAAACACATATATACAGTAAGGTGACCTGTGGTGAATGAGGATGTTTTCTGTGGGTGTATTCATGGGCATGTGGATCTATCAGATGAATTTGAGGAGTGCCTATGGAATGTATCATGTAGTGTGGGACTGGCACTGGTCTGGTCTTGTTCTTGTCTCGGTCTTGATACATTGCGGTCTTGGTCGTGACTTGGCCTCAGTTTAGGTTGCCTTTGCTGAAACACTTTCTGAAACTGTAAAACATGCATTTGTCAAGTATTTATGAAATGACCTCCACCTCCTTGTTGTCTACTCTTCTGTTACTAGGAGCTCTTCTACGAGGACCGGCACTATCATGAGCACTGCTTCCGCTGTTTCCGCTGTGATCGCTCGTTGGCAGATGAGCCTTTCACCAGCCAGGATGAAGCGCTGCTCTGCAATGACTGCTACTGTAACGAGTTCTCCTCCAAGTGTGTAGCCTGCGACAAAGTCGTCATGCCAGGTAGAGGTGCAACACATTTTTGCTTTGTGAGATTTGGGCATTGACATTCAAGGCTCATTCCACTGGCGATCTCTGAATGAGTCTTTTCCAACTATTTAATGCTTTTTGAACATGAACTAGTTTATCTTAAAATCCAGGGAAAGAGAGTCAATTAAAATGAAATAAAATGATAGAGGGAGTGACATGTGATATACCTTGCACATAATGCATTTGACAGCGCAACATATCATGGTACTCCACTCACCCACTAAGCATAAGTCTTGTTGTCCCACATTTTATTTTCCATGAAGTGTACAAATTCAAATTTCAAGATAGATAGGCAAATGACTTTGGAAAATGATGACACAGCAAACTCCAGAAAGCAGGGACAAAGTATAAAGTAACAGATCAAGCGGATACAGAAGGGAAAGAGGTTTTAGAAAAAAGACGCAGAGGAGAAAGAGACGAAGGCGAGGGTCTACGATTGAGCAGCAGCCAGGGCTGAATGTGACAGAGTAATTGCCAGTCTGCTTGACTTGTTGTCTGTAAGCCAGATCCCCAGGGCTGGTGGGTTGCCAGCAGACTGATGATAACAAGAGATAAGCACGTCAGTTATTCCAGCTTACGCAGCCCTCATAAAGCGGTAAATGATTCCAGGAAAGGTGCAACATTCCCCTTTATTTCCACTGTAGTTATTCTTGTGTTTTCTGATGAAGATCACACATTTGCATTACAAGGTTTCGTGTAAGTTATGCTGAAGTGAGTCACCTTGAGAATGAAAACTTGTTTTTAAGAGTGATCACATCTAAGATATCTTAACTAGGAAAGCTCCAGTACACAATATTATAATACTACAATATTACGCACCTCTGACCACAGATGTATCATTGAAGATTCATATGCAGTTTGGCTGTAATTCTGGATAGTGTTACCTCTCCTCTAACAAAAGAACTAACAGACATATCTTTTTGCCATCATACAAAAATATGTAAACCCTTAAAAAACAGACACACACACACTTATGTTTGTTTAACAGTTGGATGCTAGGCTGAAGTGGTTTGTGTCGGGACAAAAGAAGAGAAGAAACTTAATACCAACATGTAAATGGATTTTTCATAAGATGATCTCTCCGATAAAACTGCAGCAAAGCTACCATTGCCAGAAATGGTCACATGGGATGTTGTATGTCTCTCAGACAATGGTCCTCTTCTTTTCCCACTCTGTTGGAAAATCCTCTGAGAGACAGTATGTCTGTTGTTGTGACTGTCCACTGTGACAAAGCATCTTATTTGAGCTTTACTTTGAAGTTCGAAATAATTTATTTGCCAAGAATAAATACACATAGAAATTCCACTGATGAAAACATACACTGAAACCTACTCTACATAAAAGAGTAGTAACATGTAGTGCACGTATAAGAGGCCTTGCAGGGCAAAGAGACATGATGAAACTTTGAATTTGACTATATTCAGAGAGCATACTGTAGGATTTGCTTCTGGACGTAGTCAAAGCATTTGCAATTTAAGGATTGACAACCTTAAATTGAATATATGCATTTTAATTAAGTAAAATACTTTTTGAGCATAATAAAACTTGTTTTAAAGGAACAGTGTTCAAGATTTAGTAGTTAGAATTCATTGCATGGTCATTGTTTAGGAGCGTTTTACCAGGAGCCGGATTTCCACGGAGGTCTCTTCTTTTCCGAAACAAACAGACCAAGTGATAAAAACCAGTAAAAATAAAAACCAAAAAAACCAAAAAGAAACACAGAATAAAGTAGTTTCATGTTAAAAATCAGTTTTCCTCTGATGCTCTTTGGAATGTCAGTGACGGGCCGCTAGCCTAGAACTGGCTGATGTGTGCTCACATCTGATCCAAACATTCAGGAGGTTTTGAGCAGGATCCAAATTATCCGCAGAGGTCTCTTCTTCTCCAAAATAAACAAACTCTGTCATTGAGACCGACAAAAACACTGAATAAAGCAGTTCACATTCAGAGATCAGTGTTTTTCCGATGCGCCTGTTGCCGAGGAGCTGCTAACTTCAGTGGCCGACGCAAAAACGTGAACTGTCCAATCTAGAGCGTTTGGTTTGTCCATTCTGGCCTGCTGTAGAAACATGGCGATGCAACATGGCAACCTCCATACACAAGGACCCTCCCTACGCAGATAAAAATGGCTCATTCTAAGGTAACGAAAACACAGCCATTCTCTCATTCTCACAAATAAAAACAGTTTTTATGTTATATTCCATTTCTGCCAATTTATCACCCAAATTCTAAACAATGAACTTTTTAAAAAGGCAGGTTTTATTAATCTTGTCAGCATCCTTCTATATGTTACATCCATCTTATCATTTTAATTTTTTTAAAGCTCTTAAGACCAGTTGCTTTGCTTTTGAAATTGCCCCCTAAAATTTTTATGTACTGTACGTAGCATTTCAGCTGCTAAAATTGTCCTCTGTGAGCCACTGTAATTGCTGTAAGCTTATAACCTGGAATGTTTTTGTAGGGGATTTTCGCAGTTGTCGACTAGAGAACACCACAGCACACAGCCTGAAGCAGTGAAACATTAGTGCAAAATGTCAGCCCCACACAAACCACTGCATCACCATAGGATAAACCAACCAGTGTAATAAAAAACTCAACAGCCAAGGGATAGAAGACGGATTGGTTGGGGACACGGAGGGGAAAATGGCATTATCCCTCTCAGTACGGCCTGATGCCAGTTTCCAGCAGTAGGAAAGAAATGTGGGGCCTGTGGTGTTATGATTTTAAATAAAATAAATCATTTATTAAATCAAAATGTGTTTTATGTACTGTCAAGCCATCAAAGTGTATTATTTCATAGTTCAATAAAATGACCACCAAAAACATCAAAATGAACAGTCAAAGATGAGTCTCATTCTTTCTCTGTTGTTCTTTCCATCCCCCTTTCTCTTTTACTCTCTCTGCCTCCTGTCACCTCTCTCTCTCTGTGCTAGGCACAAGGAAGTTGGAGTATGCAGGCTCTACATGGCACGAGGGCTGCTTCATCTGTCACAGCTGCCAACAGCCAATCGGCTCCAAGTCCTTCATCCCTGACAAGGATGAACACTACTGCGTGCCTTGCTATGAGGACAAGTTCGCCCCACGCTGCACACGCTGTAAAAAGGTTAGTCAAGTTATTCCTACGGACCCTCGCATGGCAGCCAAAGAAACGATGCAAATGCAGAGGAGCCATGAGTAGGATTAATCCTGGTTATAGAAGAACATGCATGGGAACAGTTTGAAGGTGAATTTAAAGGATCTTGATATGACCAATGACCTCTTTCATTTTCAGACCTTGGCTAAAGGTGGAGTGACCTATAGGGACGAGCCGTGGCATAAGGAGTGTTTTGTGTGCACCAGCTGCAAGACACAGCTGGCGGGTCAACACTTCACCTCCCGAGACGACAACCCTTACTGCCTCAAGTGCTTTGGCAGTCTGTACGCCAAGAAGTGCGAGGCCTGCACCAAACCAATCACAGGCAAGTTTACATCACTATGTTCTGACTTGTGCTACTATAGATGCTACTTTTGATTTGGGATCCGGGTTAAAAGCTAAAACTGCTATTAATATTCTTAATAAGACTGACTCAAGATGGAATTTTCTTTTCTTCTGTCATTGTATATATTTTAAACAGTTAGTTTGGGTTTCATGTTGCAATTATGCTGTTGAAGTGACCTTTACATGACATACCTACGTTCTGGCCTCATAATGTATGTTTGACCTCTGAATCAAAGCCCAGCATAGCGACTAGTGAGAATGCACACAACGCCTAGGCCTGTTAAGATCCTATTGACTAAGGTGTATAGGCTACATGAAAGAGTTAATTCCTAACTGCATTATCTAGGTGTGTTAGTCTGACTTCGAGAAATTTGACTTAGTACAATTACAGTTGGACTAACATGTTGACATGTATTTTTAAAGTCCAGTTTTAGTCAGACTATTACAGTAATTCAAATTTTTGTTGATTGATGAGTCTCCAACTTTCAAGGGGTAGCCCTAATTTGTAGACATTTTTTGCAATGTGCAGTGTGTGCACCTGGTTGAATTCTCTCAAACTCTTCAGCCTAAAGAGAGATAAACATCAGTTTTATTCCAGGAGGGTAACAATGTATGAGAAATGTCATAAATGCCCTTCAAACGTCCCTTCTCTATCACTCTCTTTGTGTATGTGATGGAAAAAACTTTTTCCCCATTTGCTGTTTTGAAGCATGCATCACTTACAGCGTCCATCGTGCTGAATTCAAAGCCAGCCTTCTGAAGCCTAACATGTAGTTTAATAAATAGAAATAGATTAAGAGTAGAGAGGACATTGAACTGTTTCCTGTGCTCATTTGACTAGTTCAGCATTTCCCAAAGCTCTTCTCGAACACCACTTGTCCTGCATGTTTCAGATTTCTCCCTGCTGCAACGCAGCTGATTCAAATGATCAACTCGCTATGAACTCCTGAAGCTGCTTAATAACAAGGAGAGATCTAAAACACGCAGGACAAGTGGTACTCGAGGAGTGGTAACTCTGGACTAGTTAAAAACAAAATGTCAAGGAATATGTTTGATAACTAACCAATAGAGATATGAAGTGATTTAATCCAGCAAGTCCTCTCTGGGAGATAAAGCACAAAAGACACCTGTCCATGCTTCATGTGACTTAACTGCTCATTTTGTAACATTGCAAAATGTCACCTCAGTGAGTTTGATACCTTCTGCAAGTCAAATATTGAGTACATTCAATATGCACAAAATAAAATTTTTATAATAATAATAATAATACTCCTGTTTACATGCACCCCTGCATATTCTGTTTATCAAATACAATATGGAGAAGTAGAACAGCTGGAGCTTGTTATTTTACTTCTTTCCATCAAAGTAGGATTTTTATCACAGTTTCCTACAGGTGGCGAACTTGTTAAACTCTCTCTTTCCTTCTTTCACCTTTTTGAAACGGTCGGCGTTCTGATATTTGTGCATATTCAAAAATCTGTTGATATCCAAGTCTTTCAGAAAATTGAAAGTAGGTGTGTTTCTCCTTCCAACCATTAATCTGGGATTTGCTTTTGCATGCATCTCTACCCCATAGTTTAACTGTTGGTGAGTGAGTTGGTTTGTGTACAGTGTATCCATGACAATGCACAGAGCTGCCCATAAGCAGAAGGGAGGCCATGTGTCACAAACAGCGGTAAAAAAAAAACAAAAACAGTTGAGACTCATATTCCGAATTGGCTGTATACATGCTTAGATAATGTTTCTAAAACCTGAATGATACCGGCATATTCCACGCCTTGATTGGAAATTGCAAAATTCAGAAAATGGCCTAATTTGGAACATTTGCACAGAGTATACTATTTATATGACCCGCATCAAATTCCGAATATTGACATATTCAGAATAATAGGGGAATACTGGTGTGCATGTAGTTATTGATTTGAATGGTAATGTACTCTCACTCTACTTCCATGGTATGATCTCTGTCTCTCTTCTTGTGCTAGGTTTTGGAGGAGGAAAGTACATCTCATTTGAGGATCGCCAATGGCATCAGCCGTGCTTCACCTGCTCCCAGTGCTCTGCTTCGCTGGTGGGCGCCGGCTTTTTCCCAGACGGTGACAGGATCTTGTGCCGCGACTGCAACAGCAACCTATAGATCAGTTCTTTACCATATTCCCACCCTTCCTTTTGAATTACTTTTCACCCTTTGTCACAGCATTTTAAGAACCCCAAGTCATTACCGAGGAAGGTAACGCAGGCTGACAAATGCTGCCTCTCAGGTGTTTTTATATAAAGAGATAAGTTCCTCATGGTACCTGTCTGGGTCCGATTTTCATCTAGGAGCTAGTGCTGCATTGTTTAAATGAACCACAAAGATTTAACCAAAAAGTTTATGGAGTGCCTTAAGAATAACATTACTTTTATGTTATGTACTATTGAACCAAAGAAGCGCAAAATGCTAGTCACTTTGCATAAAAAAATTCTTCATATTTTATATAAAAAGTTGCCATTTCAGGTAGAGGTCAGGGTCTGAAGAGAAGACACACAACACTGATACAGTTTAGTATGTAAACCTTCCAGTTTGTATTTCAAAGTATTGGTGGAGGTACTGTTTTAATGCTCTTATAACTGCAGTTTTAAGCATTTTAATGAAAATATGGCAGAAAGTACAAGCAAGAAGAAAATCTAGAAAAACAATCTGCTGATTATGCTTTCAGTGAGGTAGTCACTTTATGGTAGTTCTGATCAATAAAGTCATTTGCACTTTTGATACGATATCCTCTTGCTACCATATTATGTGCACATAAAAAACACAACTTAAAAAAAACATGGCACACACCACTTTTTTTTCGTCATGTATCTGCTTTGTTGAACTTTGCAATGACACTTATTTTTAAAGTTTCATCTTATTTCTGTCTTTTTCATTTGTTATAATGATTTTTTTTAATCACAGTTGCTCAAAGAGCCAGCATTTATAACCTGAAAGAAGCTGAAATGAAATAATACCGTTGTGTATTGCAGGAGTGTGCATGTCTGCCATGATTCCTGTTGACAATTATTTTGTTGCCGTTAAAACTGTTACTGTTTTGTTTTTTTATTGTTAGTTCGTATGTGAAAAATTATTAAAAAAAAAATACCTTTATTTCATTATTTCAGCTTTGATGCTGGTGAGTCAGAGTTGGCAAAAATACATTTTAAGATGGAACATTGAGGTGATAACAGTAAAAACTTACTGTAAAAAAAATAGAATTAATTAATGGCTAAATGCTACATGGTTAGTTTCATTTGTGAAGTCTTATTAAAAATAAATTTACACTGACTGATCTTTGCTTGGCAGTTTTTATATTCTGTGTGTATTAGTGGTCAGTGGAATATCCATTACCAGTTTATGAGGTCGTAGCTTTCTGCGGACTTGTGTTTACTGTCAAAAACCCTTCTCGTGTGTTTAAAAAAGTCTTTCTAGGAAAGACTGGTGTGTGTGAGAGAGAGTGAGTGCACCGGGGAAGAAGGGCATAAAAGTGTGAGTGTGAGAAAGTGTAAGAGAGAGAAACCATGTGTGTGTAATAAAAGAGTAAAATGTGTTTTTTTTGTGTGTGTCTATGGTTAAAAAAAACGCGTGTGTGCGTGTTTGGGAGACAGAGCAGAGTAAAAGGTGAGTGAATGCACATCTGTGTATACGTGTGCTTGTGTGTGTGTGCGCGTGCACGCGTGTGTATATATACACTGTTGTTTACGCTGACTCGACTGTTTCGTCGCCTTGATGAAGCACACATACACAGACTGCCAGATACACTCTCCTGTCGGCATTGGTGAAATGTCCTCCTCCCTGCCTGCGTTTCAGATTTTTTCACCAAAAAAGGAAATGGAAAACTCATAGCTGCATGGGGGAGGGAGGGAGGGAGGGAGGGGGTTGGCTGGTGGTGGAAGTGGGAGAGAAAAGAGTGTGGGAGAGAGAGAAAAAGAGAGAGAGGGAGGATGTTCACATCTGGAGTTGCTCCATGGCACTTTCACTGGGGGGGTCAGCTCCACACACGGCCCCCTCTGGATTTATTGGAAGGAGGCGGCGGGCGGGGAGGTGGCAGCTAGCAGGAAGGGTCAGAGGAAGAGCTGTGGTATCATATGGTACATGCACTCTACGAATAAGTTCAACTTTTATAGCCATTATGAATTTTAAAGCTGTCTCATGGCCTTTTTGTTTTTTTAGTGACAGTTTTCTCACACTCTCTCGTTTTTCTTTAAGCACTGTCATCCCAAGTTTACTCGACAGAAGTTCCTGAAAAACAGGACATGTCTGAGAAGGTACGGCCTTTCATTTGGCTCGAAGTGTGCAAACAGAAGCAAAACTGGCTTCTCAGACTCTATTACAAGAGGTTAGCCTCTTTACACAAACAATATTAGGCTCACAATTTTGCTTCTAAGCCTAACATTTTACTAAAATATCAACCCTCGATGCAAAAATAAACAGTGTGACTTGTATTTAGGCTCTGAACATGACACAACCAACACACACAGCCTTAACCTGCCTCCTTCAGCCATCAGTAGTTGATATAACTTGCAAGGCTGCCAGTGATGTCATTTACATTTTCACTAAAAAGGGACCCAGGTGTAGTTCATACACTAAAAACTGCTCAGTTTATTTTAATCTGAGCTGCACATGTCAAAGTTTACACTCTGTGTGTGAAAATAAACTTGTGTTATCAGCCTAAATCCCAAAGTGGTACGGCTGAAGGATACTTTGCTTCCTAACTTAGACTCTACAAGTTTGCTTGCTGAACATATAAATCCCAGACTTGTAAAATTTAGTAATTTTACAAGTCTAGTTTAGTAAAGTTTAAAGTAACTGTAATTTAGCACAACATATGGCTGTTTGCATCCATTGTGCTTGCTTGTGTTTAGTAGATTGTCATGGCTCACATACACTGTACATAAAAGAAAAACAAAGAATATAAAAACAAAGAAAATCTTTAGAAACATGGCAGCACGGTGGTGAAGTGCCTCATGGCAAGATGAGCTCGAACCTGGCGGCAGCTTCCAGGGCTGAGAAATGAAGCCAATGTGGTAGTGCCAAAAACTGCAGCTCTTTAAACGTCCACTTGAGGCTGGTCAAAGAAGCGAGTCAATCTCCAATGACATCCATGTTAAAATGTCAAACTTTACAGCAGTTTACAGCGGTACGGTTTTGGTCTCTATAGCTAATTTCCATCACAGTCGGGTCCACCCGTCACTCCTCTACAGTCCCAGCTCTCGCCCAAATATGGACACTTTTAGCTCCAAAACAGCCAAGATGGCATCAGCAATGATGCTGAACTTGATGCATCAAAACTGGAGTTCACAAACCATTATTATTTTTTACAGTCTACAGTTTGCACCCAGGCTTCTGGCCTGTTTTTGTGGAGTTTGCATGTTCTCCCTATGTCAAAGTGGGTTTTTCCAGGCTCTCTTCAGGTTTTCTGGAAGAGTTCTTCTCAATGTAAGTGTGAATGGTTGTCTGTCTTTACATCAGTCCTGTGATACTCTGGCACCCTGTCCTACCTCACACCCAATGTCAGCTGGGATTGGCTCCAGTCCCTGTAAAAGGGAAAACAGTAACAGAGAATGGATGAATCTTTATAAACAGTCAATGGTTCATGCGTGGGTTGAGGGTCAAGTCTAACATGAAGTTACCCCTTGTGGTTATTTATACATCGCATCACTAGGCCTTTAAAACAGACAAATTACAGTTATAGAACACAAGGAAGCCCCAACCACGGTATCAAGAAGTATCAGAGGAGGAGTGAGGCTGATAGAATGATGTTAATACAGGCTCTGAGCCCAAAGGTTTACAGAAAGTTGGGTCCATAAAAACAGCAGTGAGAGATGATTAGCACAGACCCGTCCATATTGATGCCAGATGTCTGCGCTGCCCCGTTCTCACCCGGCTGGATCACTTTTCAGCATAAAATCAGATTCACTTATCACTTTCAGAGTGAAGTCAGTCCTCAGAATCCAAGGGAAAGACAATGGAATATTTATTTATATCTACAGAGTACATTCATTTTAATAATCCCAGCCCTCTATAAGATTTTTTATAAGATCTGGACTGTGAAAGTACTTACATTGTTTGCATCTTTCTATTTATAGGCATTTTGGGCTCCTGTTTTACATAAATAATCCGATTGATATTTAATTTTAAGGCTTTTATGTTTACATGTTTACATGTTACATGTTTAAATGAAATTTAATTTACTAAATTTTAGAGTATGCTAATATTTCTGACAACTTCATAAAGCTTAATTTAACTGTTTTCTAATGTGACATGACAAAATTGTTTTTTTAATATGTGTCATGCATTTTCTTGATTATTTGACTGGATTAATTTAAAACTGGATCTGTGTGTATCTGCACAGATTTACCAGATTCACTGCAAACAGGTGCTGTCTACTTCCTGCAGTTCTAATGAAGCAGATTACGTTTTTCCCTTTCAAAGTATTATCAGATCACACATGTATATTTGCAAATGACACTTAAGGGGTAGTAGGCAGCAGTAAAGTCATGTCTTTAAATTGGGAGGTAAACTGAAAATAATGTTTGGTGCTTTTGCAACACTTTCTCTCAGTTTTATTGCATCTCTTTGGACGGGACAACTTACTGTTCATCTTTGTGAGTCATATTAGTTTATGAAGTTTTGTAACTTCAGGTAATTTCATTATTTTGCCCAACAGCAAACTGTGCAGAGGATCGTATAGCCAGTGTAGCTCAGTCTAAGTGAGATACCACCGTAGGACACAATGAAAAAACTTCAGAATGGAAAAAAAAATCAGTCGTTTAGTGTAAATAATTCTCTGTCCACATGTAACGATGAATTTAGTTGTCTCCCAGATCACTTGCCATTACCAAGGCTTCCTCCTTTAAAAGGCACATTATTCCAGCCTCCTCTACTGTCACATTGTTTGTTTTTGGAAACTGGAGACTCTGCCCTCTAAAGCCATCTATTGGATATATTGGCTAATATAAAGGCAGTGGTGGTCACAATGATTATAAATAATGTATCTATGTTCAAACCTTAAGGGAGTGTAAATGAGCCTTGTCTTGATCATCTCAAAAGATATGCCATGAATTGTGAATTTAAGCCTTGAGTGTATTTTAGATTATTTGGTATATAGTGATGAGAAGATAAGTGAGCACTGCTAACATAAAACCTCTCTTCCCTGTTCATCTCAGTAAAATTTGTTTTTTAAAATAAAAATTGATTTTTGATTTTCCACTCGTAAAAATATGACTGTAAACCCCTCAGTGACCATGAACTGAGAGCAAATCCTGAATGAATGACCATTTTCCTGTTTTTATTTGCCCTACATCAAGGATGACATAATCAGAAAAACTTGATGATGCTCGGACCAGCGACGATGACTGTTGCAGCACGTTGAGGTCATGTCATTTATGACGTCTAGACAAGCACACAATTGTATGAGTCAGTTATACAATGTTACTGTTCACAGCCTGCTGTGTCCCATGATTTTCATGTACTGCAGGAAGTACACTTCATCAGAAATTAGTAATTTCCTACCCCTTGTGCAGTGTGAAACATTTAAAATAATGTTTGTTCACTTTAGAATCATTTATTCGTAGCATTGTTTTAAATCCCAGTGGCTCTCTTGGTAGCAGAGGACACACCTGGAAGGAAAAACTGTGTCAAGAGTGTGCTGATTACTGATTGGGAAACACACTTGTGGCAGTGATCTGGTGTGTGTATATATACTGAGGTGTGTCAGTTGCTCTTCTTGCTGCTTGAGGATGATCAGCACACTCAGAACTTTGCTGTGAAGAAATTATTTTCTGAACATACACTATTTTAAGTTGCTCCAATCCTTAGTGTGGTTTTGCCTGAGGAGTGTGAGTGGCTTTGGCAATTTTCTCAAACAATCAACACCTGAAGGTGTGGTGTGTTGTTAAAATTGTTGACATGTGGATTCCTTGTGCCAGATTAAAGCCTAGAGCGTGTTGACAAATTGCAGTTAACATTTAAACCTCAGTCACAGTTTGACAGCACAAAAAACATCCAAATATCTCATCTTCGTGTAGTTTCACTCAAACTATACATGTGGGATTAAGGTTTAACTGCGTCTTTCCTGGTCCCCACCAGAGTTTAAGAACACTATTGTGACTTTCCACCCCTGAGTGAATTCAGAGGAGCAAATAAGCACTCCTACCACCATGTTTAATCCCTGAAGATGACTCCAAGAAAAACCTGACTTGTCATTTTAACTCCCATAAATTAGCACTCCTGAGCTCACGTCAGATAAAGTTTCACATATTGTGTTTAATAATCCAACCACAAAGAGTGTAACTGGAAGTGTGTGAGTCTACAACCCAGTTATCAGCAGTGACGCAACAAAGGATGAGAGAAAAGTCTGTGACAGGGCAAAATCTCCCCTTTCACTTCAGACTGGGTGTCTGTTTAGTGTGTGAGTCACTTCACCAGTTTGGTGCGAGAAAAAAAAAAATCATGAACATTGTAACCAAGTTTGATTCATGTGGGAATTAAAACATGACTGTCATTCAGTGTTCTCTGTGCCTTTAAAGGGATTACCTTCATTCCCCTAATTAAATATTCTCAATGGGATTTGACCTATTTAAAAGCTCAGACATTTTGTAACTATCAGGGACAAGAGGGATTAATTTATTCAACAAGTAACAGAAGCAACCAAAAACTGGCCCAAAAGTGCAAAGTGCTCTAATATTATATCAATGTAATCCAGTGGAGACACAGTATATGTAGTTTTTACTGTATGCAGTTTCTGAGACAAAAAAGAGACATGAGTTTTGACAGAAAAATGACTCTTTGAATATTTTCCATAGTGGAACATGGAAGCTGCCACAGCTGTCAGAAGACAGAAAGTTAAACCCTCTGCCCTCTGGTTTCTTCCTGCTCTCCCCCGGCCCGTGTCATTACTCAGTTTAGCGTTAGGTGTCCACTTGACAAAGTGCACTGGTCCACCGCAGTCACGTCTGTAGTATGTAACCTCAGCAGACGTAGGTTAACCCCAAATGTCTGAGAGATTATACTCTCATTGGTAATTCAGCATACCTCGGTGACTACTTAACTGCATGTTTGCTACTGGAGTAGCTGGAGGACGGGGCGATGCAGAATCAGAATGAAATAAGTTACAGAGCATGTCAGTTTACTGTTCAGCTTAAATGCTCATATGTTTCCACTCAAAAAGCTAAGACGAAAAAATGAATTGCAAACACCAGTTCAAAGAAAAATATTGATGCATCTGTTCACCAATCAAAAAAGCTCATAGCTTCAAAAAAGCTATATCACGTGACATCTTTATAGGTACGCAATATATTTTTTGGATGAATGTCCTAAGGTCACTAGATTGTGGGGTTTTTTTTTAACAAAACCTGGTTGGGCCCTTTTTCATGCTCTGTTACACAGTTCATAGTCCCCAGAGGATGAATCCATGATAGTTGACATTTATGATTTTATATAAATATTCTCATTATATAACTATTAGACTTATTTCTATGAAATCTGCTGTAGACATTAATGTCCCACACAAGATGAACTCTAATGACTTTGATGATGATGATCCCCTGACTAGCACTATCATCAAGTAAAACTTCACTGTGTCTGATATTTTGGTTTATGACCCAAAACCTGCAAAAGTAATGACTCCAGTCGGCCCCAACTGTACTTTGTATTTGGTGCTAGTTTGCAAAGAATACTATCACACTAAACTAAGATGATGGACATGATAAACATTTCAGTTCATGGATGGAAGACTCTTAGTCTTGTTTATCTTTTCCAACTCCCAGAGCAGATGATGAACTACCAAGAGAGACTCTTTTCTTTGGCTGAATTACTGTACCACAACAGCACATGCGACTCCACAGCTGTAGCGGTTCACTGAAGGCCTATATACGTGCTGTGGATGGAGAACAGAAAAAAAAGCAAAACAACATACATCTGTGTCCCAAGCTGACACTCAATGGGGCCGGTGCTTGTTGGCGAGGTTTGGAGTCTGCCTCTGTGGCTTGGCCCGAGCTCTCATCCTCTCCATTCACTCCCATCTGAGGTCAAGGAGTTGTGCTTGCTTGTGGGAAGCTCTTATACTGTCTTGTAATGAGCGCTCTCAGCAGGAAAACAAGGCCTTGTTTTTCCAGAGTTCAGGGTCGGATGCGTCCACCGCTCTAATCCAACTTCTGTTACAATCTCTCCTTTTCGGAGGATGGCTCATGACAACTGCAACTCTGGATGGCTTCCTTGTTGGCGTGCTTAATATTTTCATAAGGCATACCTGACACCTAACCGACCACATACATAGTACATAGTCACCAGATTTTTTTTTTAGCATTGTACAATTCTGCAAACCATGAATACGTTCCAATATTGTTCTGGAGTGAATATGTTTAAGCACTGTGGCATCTGTATGGTTAGGCTTCTACATGTAAAACCACCTAGATATGGTTAGGAAAAGATTATGTTTCAGCTTTAAATATATGGTTTTGGGGACACAATTCCCTCTGGAACTGCAGCAATGTCTCAGCAAAAAAATTATCGCTTTTTGTGGCACTGTCCCTGCTTGAAAAACCTTTAATAACTAAAAATCAGCTGGAAACACAGGTGATGGATCGCAAAAAACACCCACATTTCTTGCCTAAAAATCAGCTGGAAACACAGTGACTGACTAGTTGCTACAAAACATCCACGTTTAGTTACAGGTTGCAAAAAAACTATCCATGTTTGGTGCCTGAAAAACCACTGGAAACACAGCGATGGGTTGGTACAAAATACACGTTTAGTGCTGAAAAAGCAGCTGTAAACACAGTGACTGGTTGCTACAAAATATGCATGTTTAGTGCCTAAAAAAACCATCTGGAAACAACAATAACTGCTAAATCACAACCAGTTTATCTGTTTATTGGTCAACAGTTGTCTGCAGCTTGATCCACCATCCACATCTCCTCTGATGACAAAGTCAGCATATATATTATGTCCCTTTAGAAATGTTGAAATATAATGTGTAAATATAATGTAGTTTTGGTTTGCAGAAACATACAATGCCAATATTTTCTTCTGGCTGGACTAATTGATAAATGCACAGTATGTACTCTATGGGCAATTATACAGTATATTCATTGTACTTCACACCCACACTGCATTTCACACATTCTACAAAGCAAAGTGTGTTCAGACACAATGTTTGTTTGTTCTGTTGGAATTTTTTCCCTCCCCACACACTTTTACACTTTTCAGGGTTTGATGTCATTTTGAAACTAAAGCAGTCTATTAATGTGGGAGTGTAGGAATGTGATAAATTCTTATAAAGCAATTCAGTCCTGAACGTCCTCTGGACACAAAAACATTAGTCACATCCATTGTCTGACTGCGGTTTTGAGCTCTGCCCATATTGGTAATTGCTCTGGCGAAAACCGTAAAGAATATAATGCCTGAAATGAACAGTATGCAGTAAAAGAGTCTTTGTGCCTGGAGAGGAAAGCAATTTGTGTCATCAGATTATGATCTTAGCTTACATCTTTTTCTTGCTCTTTCTGCTTAGTTTGAGAGCCAGAATGTGTGTTTGTTTACTTAGGATGGCCGAACAAATGTTTGGCAGCAGTGAAGACAATATTCAAGGAGTGAAACGAAAAAAGGATGCATGTCCTAGATAAAAACTCCTATTGTTTTTTCTTTGTGACTTATTTTTTGCCTTTCAGACAACTTTGAGGTCAATCGGTTCAGGTGTTCAAAGATTCAACTTGTCAGTAGGTGAAAAGAAGTTAAGGGTTTGAGTCAAAACAAATCTGAGTGTGGATCACAGTTCAGTGAGTCTCTGGTGATTGTTAGGAAAGAATACAGCAGTCACAATCAGGCGAGTGTGAGTGCGGTGAGGACGATGAAAGACAGATTAAATGAGCCAAAGCTGTTGACGGGAAATGAGAACCCTCTTGATTACTTTTCTGTTTCAACAGGACCCAAGGTTGTCAGTGAAAACATTTCTTCTGCAGGATGTTTGAATCTGTATGGGTTTATGAAACTGAGGTGAATGTGAGGGCAAAGTGCAATTTGCTGAGCATGCATGCTCTTTTAAAAAACAATCTCACGTTAATATTCCCGCAGTTGCTTTCCATCATGAAGCAGCCGAGTGTAACTGCTGTCCTCTGCTGCTGGCAGCTGGACAGCTCCACTAGAACAGTTGTTTGGAGATGAGATGTTTGGAATGCAGAAAGTTTGAGGAGTGGATTGACCATGATTGACTGTAATTCAAAACGTCAAGATGATTTAGCATTGAAAAAAAGCAGATGAGCTCTCCAGCTCTTTGTAAAGTAGTGATCTGAATCCTGTTGAAAAAAGAGAACCTGTACAAGAGTTTTGATGGAGTGAAAAGAGCGAGTACATATGATATACTTGAACAGGCAAATTATCTGCATCACGTTTGAGAGGACAGTTTATAGATGGCAATATCTTGCGGTGAATAGACTTCATACATTTCTACATCACCTTCATAACTCATTTTAATCAATATCATGAATTGAAAACACCTGCCGAACAGAAATTTGTGATTTTGTGATGATTTTTTATATATATTTATATATTTATTTTAGCATGTGACTACTTTTATTTTGATATTCTGTAAAAGAGAAAAAGTATTCCTTGGAAATTATAAACAGATATGAATCATAAACCACGGGTCACTTCTTCAGTACAGTGATGGAAGATTGTCATGATTGAATTAGTTTATTGTTTTTCTTTCCTCTTTTCTTTTGGCTTTATGGCTCTCTTTCCCAGTCCAAAAACTTTCAAAACTCTTTTGACAAGCCCTGGAAAAGAAATGAGAGATTTGGAGAGGTTTTCTGTTTAGTTTTTTTTTTTTTTTTTTTTTAATTACTTATTTGGATTGCAAAATTGTTCATGACCTTTACTATGATCTCATGAATCTCACAGCAAACCCAGCAAATCATTATCATCAGTTTCAAATGAAAATGTTAATGTCATATATTAGTTACTAATAGTTCCTTTGTGAAGTGTTTTATGTTTTCATGGCTCCCTCTTGTGGATATTTCTTTCATTGCAATAGTGTACCACCATAAATGCACCACAGAGGTAGTGCACAACAGCATCATGAGACCACAATCTAATGACATCAAATGTTGCTTTGTCCTTACGCCCAAATCTGTACATCCACATCGCGAAAAAACTGTCACGCCATGGATGCGCCACCCTCACTCCAATCTAATAGGGACATTGAGAATTTAAAGTCCTGATCTTTGGGCTTCACTCCCAAGACTTGAATGAGAAGAACGGAAGTTTTCAATAAATTCTTAAATAAATAATGTTAATGTTCTTTCTTATTGGTTGTTCATAAAATATAAATATATAATGGCATATCCAGATGCCATTTGCTATCAAGATCAGTGGCTCTTAACAGAGAGCAAGTTGTCTTTAAAAATCTAAATATAATGAATACATTTTTTAGGCTAGGCTAGGCTAGTTTCAAATGATACAGCCTAATTGTTATTATTTCTTTGTGTGCAACAAAGTGAGACCTATTTTCACAGATCAACGGTCATCCATAGGGTTGAACTTCATCACTGTGAAAATACAACCACAAAATACAAAAGTATACTTTTCTATGTTGAATGAACAGTCTTTGCAGCTCTGCTTAAATCAAAGAAGCACTGCATTTTACAAATGCAGTTACTGGTATTTAAAATAATCATCTCAAAAGACTGTGTGATTATTGTAAATTTAACTATGTTGAAAAATTGAAGATTTCACAGCACAGCCAGTTAGATACAGTCTCCTTTTCTCTTTTGCACGAGAAACTCAAATGTCCTCAAATGTCTTCCCCTGTAGTGACGATTACAACCAAAGGGGGGCAGTACACATCAACGATCAAATCTACCATTCTGCAACCATCTTCGAAACGTCTGATTCATCGCCTGAATCAGACGTTTATGACCTTTTCCTGAGCCTCAGACACATTTGGGTTACATTAAACTCTGTAAATAGCAACTAAACCTCACTAAGTGTGGTGTTTGTCCCATGCATGCTCTGGGTTTTCTGCTTACTTGTTATAAAAATAATTTCTTGTTTGTTTCTTCCGGGGAAACCCTACTGTTCCTTGCTTCTTTCTGCAGTAAGCATTAAGCAAAGACCCTGCAGATGATACTGCAGGAGTTTAATGAATATCCCAGGGGAGGCTTCAACATTTGGTGTTGACAGTGAACATTCAATCCAAGTTTGCAGAATTTGTACTCAAGCCTCAGGTATGATTTCCATTTCAAGTGACTTGTGTCTTTTAACTATCATCAGATGTAGGTTTGTCTCTCACAAAGAGTGTTGGCTTTCCCAAAACATGAAATAGTTTTGTTATTTTGATTTAGCGTTCCTATTTTTTTTTTTTTTTTTTTATAGATATCTGTTGCTGATCAAACATGCCAGGCTGTCAGTTCTGATGTACAATTCCTTGGAATACTTTCGAATAGAAAAGGACATTTTCTCTTTGTAGATTTCCAGATCCAGCCTCTCAGATCTTGAGCCATAAAGAGAGGACGTTTGTGGAGCTTCAGAGATGGAAATTATCATGGATCAGTGGGACTGCTGACAGGACATCTCCAAAGGCTAATCTTTAAAGAACTGCAATCCACTAAACTGAAAGGGCAGGGTCCAGTAGATGCTGCTGGCAGTACACTGGTGACTCAGCTGGAGACTCCAGTGGCCTCATGTACCCCAGACCTCTTATTCACCCGACTGATGACAGGACATCATCGGGAGACTTCTGCAAGAATTATGTCAGTGATGCTGTGCATGATAATGGAACAGAAAAACATGGCAAAGATGGAAAATGTTGCAATCTAAAGTTTTTTTTTTAAGTTTTTTTTTTGCAGCCAAGGCACTGCTGAAACAATGAATAGAAACCAGAGTAACAGTTTAAAGGGTAAAATCAAACAAAAAATAACCTTTTGGGGGCATTTGTGGAGATTTTGACACATCCACAGTGGTGTCCTAATACCCACTGGAGGTCAGTGGGTTCATTATTTATATTGTTTTTTTTATGGTTTTCACAGCATTGAACAGTTACCTTTGAAAATCTCAACAGCAACAAGTCCTTCCAGAAATGTGTCCCTTTTTATTTTAGATTATTCACAGACCTTCCTGTGGGCAGTCTCCAATATTTGCTAAATTATAAAGAAAATGCTTCCTTGTGAAAACTTTAGAGTGCGGTCTGGATTAACCTAAGAAGGCTACACATAATTGTTTGGAAATTATATTTAAGATAAAGATTTCAAATGTACTTTGCTGAGAAAAATCAGCATTTCATGTTTTTTTTAATAAACATAATTGAAAGTAAAGGATTATTATTTAAAAGCAATACTGGTAGAAAACAAAGTATAAGGGACATATCAATTGGGCAACGTGGACCAAAAAAAAAAAAAAAAAAATACAGACAATGCTGTCCAAAACCTAGATCATTCCCTATGTATTGGGTCTTATTTCCTACATAGGAGATATTTAGGAGATGATACCTTCTATGTAGGTAAAAACATCCCATAGAAGAGGCTTTGTCTTCTGTTTCAAGTATTTATTAGTTTTTTTTTGTTTGTTTGTTTGTTTTGTGACGTCACCTTCAATTCCTTTGGTTCTGGCCAGTGTTCTCTTTTGTTAAACAATAAAAGCAACCCTGAAATTTGATCTTCTGAAGGCCAACTGCATCTTTAAATCAATGTTCCACACTAAGGTTACATGAAAGCACCTGAGCCAGCTCCATTAGCTGATAAAGACCATGATAATCTAATGACAGCTCTAAAAAAGCTTGCATATTTGAATCTATTATTATTTTGTTAGATAAGAAAACATTCATAGATTTAGTTGTAGTCTAGTAATAGTCTTTGCACTTAGACACGTCAGTCCATCTGAAAGTGATATCCGGCTCCAATTTTGATTTGTGGTATATTGGTGGTACCCCTTTGTTTACATTTGGATCAGGGATTGTGCGTTTACGTCAGGCAGACATGGACTGGGTGTTCCCTATTGACGTGATGCACTCCCTGGGGTCTGGCTTAAAGGCCAAACTAAAGTAATGAAATCATTCAGTGTTAAGGATCTTGGCAAATCGAGGGCACCCATATACTCCAAAGATTTACCATTCATTTCTCTTGGAAAACATGGGAGTGGGGAACAACAGAGTGAAAAAAGAGAGAGTGGGAGGTGAGGGAAAGCTCCGTCCAATGGAGCCAGGGTAAGAATTTATGGTCAGGAAGAGCGATGAATGTGTAATTTACGGTGCATACTCTACCATTCCCCCTGCCCTCCCTTTTGGTAATGAGAAACGGCTGTTTTGTTGTAGGGCCAAGGCATGGTATACCCCCTCCCTTCTGGCTATGACACACCATTAGTTTTTATTTCTGTCTCTGCTTTTATGACTCCTGCCCAGGCGCCAGCATTTGGCCGGTGATCGGGACCATCACACCATCTAAGCTCTTCCACCTCCCAAGATGGCCTCTTGTAGGAAGACCATATTGTAAATCTGGACTGGAGATATCATTATACTTTGTCTTTGAGGTTTTGATTGAGTTCAGGTTAGAGAGTAAGAGATGGATATGTCGTATTCCAAACTTTCCCCATAAAATTACAACCACTTGAGCCCCTTGGGTGTTATTTTAATAGTTTTGGCCATTATTCCATTGATTATGTAATTGTGCTATTAATTAAATAATTGCTGACATCTGAGAACATGGTGAACTTGCGTCAATGAAATCTGACTGGGCAAAAGTACAAGTAGTAAGACAATCAGACAAATCAATCCAGATTATCTTAACAATTCAACTTGCAGGCAAAACAGCAGGTGAGTGCACCTGAAATGATGGTGTTAATCCTTCAGTGCACAATAAAGCCGTCCATATGCAGACACGTTAAAGCAGGTCAAAGTCTTAGCTTATGGTACTTTATTTTTATTTTTATAGATATTTTCTATTTGTAATGTCCCTGACATTTATCCTCATCAACTGTTTATAATTCTTTCAAAAAGTCTTCTTAACCTGGGGTTTGTTTAAAACGGTATGATTGCATAACTGCATGTTTCTTGCACCATCAACTCACTAAGTTTCCACATCTCAGTTTAGCCAGTGGTGCCCCAAGAAACTTTTAGGGATGGCTCGGTGGGGCATTAAAAAACCAACTGAATTTCAGGAATACTGTTATCTTGTTTTAGTTGGCCATTAAGTTATGGAATTGTATGTATAAGGGCGTGTGTCTACATATTTTTCTTTGTGTGAAAAACAGTAGCAGGGCGCTGGGGAATGCGCTATGTGTGTAGCGAGGATAGGTTTTGTTACTACAACACAAACAACAATATCTTGCCATTGAATAACAGGTAAAAAAAACATAATGCTACATAACCAGAGAGTTGACAACACAGTTAACAACAAGCTTAAAGTGTGTACAGTACTTACAGCACAACGCTCACCAGCAACATTCAGTGTCCAGCCAGTGATTGTATCAGGGTGGCTCTGTCCCCCCCGATCCCCTCCTTAGCAGCCGCTGAGCTCAGAGAGTGCACTGTTATTATAACCAATAGCAATAATGGGCAAGAATATTAAATTTAACTCTGTTGAAAATGAAATTATCTACAACATGGTGAATCTGTATAATGTATATGTGGCACTGCTATATATCATGGATGCTAAATAGAACTTTGGATAAAGAAATTGTGGATTAATTGCAGACAAAATCATGACATTCACTTCATCTGAAATCAAACAAATTGCAAAATCAGTGTAGGACTGAAATTTGATGGGCTTCATCTGAACTTTATTTAGGCTTTCACAGAATAAGCTATACATGATGATTCTAATACTTTGTATGTTTGATAATAAACACAGTATGACATATTCAGTATCATGATCCATAGTATGAATGAATAATGTAGTGTGTAACTTCTCCTGAAATTAATATCTTGTGTAAAGCAAACAGACCCATGGAAACATTCTAGGAAAAAAAAAAATCTCCGTATCTGCAATGTCATGAAGCTTTTGGAGTATAAATGTATAAAATGCTATGATTGTTCTGAAACTTGAGCAGTAGGAAACATTATAATTGTGCAAAATCTTCAGACCCTGTTGCAAACAGACGTGATTACTGAGCAGCTGATGATTTGATGGCTTAAATGATAATCAGTGGCTTGTAGTTACTGCATACTTGATATAAAACTGTGCATTTACATTTCCTTCCTCTTGTTTTCCAGAGCCTGTTCCGTCAATCTATGAGACCAATATGTACACATATGTGCAAACGTAAACACACATGTACAAACAACTAAGTTCCATTGACAAACCACTGGATTCCGTGCAGAAATGCATACAAAGTACACAAACACCCAGATTTTAGGTAGAGACAAACACACGCACACACACTCACATGTTTGCATGCACGAAGGCACACATGCAAATACTTGTGTTTCTATTCCTTGTTTTCTGTGCAGAGTTATTTTCTGATCCAAACACCAACATTTAATTCGGAACAAACAGCTAAGCTATCAAATGGCGAAAGTTTGTGTCAAGACACCGGAGAAGGATGTGAGCTTAGCTCCCACTTATCCTCCTACATCTTCTCTTAGGCTTGTTTTTGTAATAGATTCCCTCCTCGAAATAATATACTGTAACGTGGACCTTCTGTCCTCAACAACCACAAATGACTTCCAGTGCCTTTCTTTTTGTTTGATCTCACAATAGAAAATAAAGGTACACAGACTTGATACTCTTCATTGTCTTTACATCACGTTCAGCGGCCGTTGAGAAAATCCATCTGCCACCTCTCACAAACATAAGAACAAATGAAGAACAGATTGTGATTAAAATCAGACTGCAACAAAGTACATTATTAGACCAGAGAGACCCTTCATTCATTATCAGCCTTCCAGCTTGAATGCTGCATTTGAAACACAGGAATTTGCTCTCAGTTCAAGAAGTGACACTGATCGGGGTCATGACATGAACCACAATATTCGACGTGGCTTCACAGTCCAACAGTGATCCCTCACGGTGGAATGAAAATCAACACCAGTATCTTCCAGATATGTTCATCTTTTCAAAAAGCCAAGATTTGCCTTTTGTGTTGCAGCAATCCTCCAGTTCTCTTTGCATCTTCTACAATGCATAGCAGCACTAATCCTTCATCACTTCGATCTTTGTCTGGTGCCGCTGGGTGAGGCATTGTCTCTGTTTTTCTCTCAGCCTCATCCAGCAGGCGATGGAGTTTAGCTGACAGAGCTGGTTGTGATGCTGGGAGCAGCAGTGGTCCTGCTCTGGCCTTTTCGCCTCTTCCCCCCTCCTCCTCCTCCTCCTCCTCCCCCTCCGCCTCCCCCTCCTCCTCCTCCTCCTCCTCCTCCTCCTCCTCCTCCTCCTTTACTGCCATCTTTGCCTTCTCGTCCTCGCCCACGAGCATTCTCCCTCTCTTCCCTGTTTGTATCATCTGATTGGTCTCCCTTAGTCTTCCTCTCTGAAATTAGAATGCATTGAAAATATGATTAACAGGTTCATGCTGTTTCTCAAATAAACTCTTGTAAGATATCTGTCATCATCGGATGTTGTATGCAGAAGTGCCTCAACTTGCCTAAACAAAAGTATGAAAACACGGATTCCAGAGGGATGAGAGTGGATGATAAGGGATGTGTGTTGGATCAAGATTCGTGGCTGTGGTCGTGTGGTTTTTAATACAGGCAAAACAACAGCAAACCATTCACATTCGGTTCAGAATTATAGATCATAAATGACAACAAAATGCTATGTTAAGCCAAACTGACAAAGTTATGTAGAGCGGTGACCAGTGTGCCACAAGTGGTTGAGAAATTATAATCAAACCTAATAGGAAAAAAATAATACATCTAAACATTCGGTAGCCAACTGTCTTATAGACATGTTAGTTGGTTTATCGGTTGGTCTACCGTTTTTATGACCCATTTGACAATGGGCGCACAGCAATGACAGTTGCACTGCACTGTAAATTGCTTTGTACCAAGTGAAAGATAGGGCCCTTCGTCTAAATTCCTATTTCAACAGCTTCTCACTTCCTTGTCCCATTAAACACACACAGAGAACCCCTCCCATCTCCTCTCTGCTGGTACTCTGCATTAGGATTCACACCTGTCACACATTTAAGAGTATAATTGCTCTCTAAATACAAACATCCATCAGAGAGGGTAATGCCCACATGTAAACCATTCAGGAGAGGGAAGTGCCTCTGCTGCTGATTTTAAAATGCAGCACATGTAAAGACTGTAAGAGCACTCAGGACAGTCAAGTGACACAATTTTCTGTCACATAAATCACTTTAAAATCACTTCTGGCCTAATGAGTTAAACATTGTCAAGGGGCCAATAATGACCCATAAGGACGTGAAGAGCTGTCACAAAGTGGAAATGGACATTGTGTCGAGTGTCAGATGGCTATTGTTTAGGCAGCACTCAAAGTATTTGGTTTTGTATATCTGAGGGAGTGTAGTTACGCTGGAGGATGTTTGTTATGAACTTGTGCGTTGAGAGTCTCTGCACATCCTGGAAACTGAGTGAACGCGTGCCAAGGGCTGGACAGTGTTCACTGCGCAGTTGACAACAGCAGGGCTTATGGCGCCACCATGTTTGTCTACTGCTGTGCAGTAATAACTGTAGGTCTGTGTTTATTTCCCTTACCAGCATTTTTAAACTTGTCATACAAACAGTTATGATTCTTTGGTTTAAGCGCAAAGTATTAAAACAAAAAGACCAAAGGTATACTGTTTCTCAAATTCCACCAAAAACATGTTTCTACACAGCCAGTAAAAATCATTATGCCGTGATGGAGTACACCGAGTGTAGTTGGATGTGGATAGACCTAATACAAAAACATTTACTCACCGCAGGCCCATGCAGAGTCCCAATTGTTTTACTCTCAAATGAAAACTGTAAGGCTCGGTCCCACACAGTAGTACACAAACAGTATCTTTTTCAAGAGCCATTAGTGCCAAAGTCATGACAACAATACTGCTGATGTTATTTGTTGAGTTGGCTCAAATCATATAAGATTTTATATCCAACACTTTCATTAGTTATGTGTTAATAAGCATATTTCTGAGCTTTTATGGCCACCATTCAAATAAGCATTTAATAATGAGACATAACAGTTCCAATTTATATTTATGTGGCAGAATGAACTCGAGTGAAGCATGAGTGAAGTAAAGAGTCCTCACACACACTCAGCAGCATCTGAGCTAATGTGCTTACTGTGGAAGGACTTAATTACTTCTCTAACAAATCACTGATGGAGACAAGAGAGGGGGACTCCATCAGTTTATGACAGCCCTGATTGTGCCTCCTCTCCATCCAAGCTAAACAGTTTTGCCTGACAAATGCAAAAACACATCCAGAAAATTCTGTTTTCGCGTGAGACCCTTTTCGCGGAGCTTCAGGAAAAAAGGGGAAAAAAATTGCAGCCAAATCAACACAAAGCGTGAGTTCTGCAGACCACTAAATCACTAATGTTATACAAGGTCTGCCCCCTGTGTTTTATATAGCCAGCCTGCCAGCCAACTCCCACAGATGAATCCACAGCTGCGCTCTTTTTGCACTCAATGAGTTTACCCACATGAACTGGTTCACCAGAGTCATGGTACCATCACCCATGAATTACCTCACCGAGGAAAATTAATTCCTGTGCATTTCCATACAAAAGTGAGCTGCAGAATAGAGGAAAAGCTGAACTAAATATCTCGACCATTTCGCAATTCACGAAGCCTCTATGACTCATCAATGGTCAGGTGACACCTCACATATCATCCTTGCTTTTCTGATATGACTTTGCTCCAAGTTTAGAAAATTGGCAGCCTGCATAGCAGTTTTTATAGGGCAGTTTATAATATTTCACTGTTAATTATTCTTCTGAACCCGCGGCTGACATTCTTTCCAGGATGCAGGCGTCAGACCGAGTAAATTTGCTTCTCGTTTCTCAAATTGTGCTGTCACAACCCGTCCAACATAGATCCCACTCCTCAATGAGCAATTACAAGCCAAGCCAGCTTCCTTCCCTCTAGACATGACCACAAATCTATATGGGACCGTGTCAGATCATGTTCTGTTGCTCAGACTCTGAGTCCTATAGGAACTGTTCCAGAATAGAGGCTGGCGCTTTAATATGCAAGCATGTTTACTCACATATAAACATGTGTATCATCTGTTACATTTTGCAACATCTGTACAGTTGCCAACACTGTGCAAATATCATTATGCAATGTGGCTGCCATGCCCGAAATCCCCTTAACGTGCCACCGTCCAATAAAGACTTTAAATACTGCTCATTTACAATTCTCTACGACCTTGTAAATGAGTGTAAGTTTCCAAGTTTGGTTAAAATTGGCACTTTATGCAAAACAGACTAGTATATGGTGACATTAAGAGACATTTGCAGTTCAAGAGAACAAACCCTTTCACTTGAATTAAAGGAACAATGTAAGAGGGAGGACATAGTGGAGTCTATTGGTGAGGACTGCAAATTGCTACCAGTTGAAACTGCCTCTGGTTAGAATTCCTTCAGTGTTAACGGTTTAGGAGGTTTTTACTAGGAATACGAGGCCTCTTCCTCACCAAAGCAAATGGGCCCAGTGATAAAAGCGATAAAAAACATTGAATAAAACAGTTTCACATTACAAATTAGTGTTTCTGTGACACTATTTGGCATGATGGAGATGAGCCACCAGCCCAGCAACTACTATTGTGTGCTCACATTTTTTCTCTGATAACTTAAGATCTAGATGTTAAGGAGGTTTTTACTGGGATTCAAATCTACAGAGGTCTCTTCCTCTCCAAAACAAATAATTTAAAACACATAAAACACATAATAGAGCATTTTTCACATTAAAAGAAATCTATGCTTTTGCAATGCTCTCTTTACAAAGGGGCATTTAACTACAGTGACCAACACAAAAGACAAATGACCCTATCTAGCGCCAGTGTTTGGCTTGTCCACTCTGGGCTACTGTGGATACATGGCAGTGCAACATGGCAATCTCCATAGACGATGACCTGTTCCAAATGTAGATATAAAAAGCTCATTCTAAGGTAACGAAAACACAACGGTTCATGTCTTTAGGCGATTATACGCTTAAAAAATGCACTTGTTATTTTATATTTCATTTCTGCCAATATATCCCCATATATCCTACACACTGGACCTTGTGATTGTGCCTCAGGACTTAACGACTGTTTCACAAAGTTTATCATCCTAACACCACTGCTGGAAAATGTTCCCTAACTACTTAGGATAAACAGTTTAAAAGCAAATAACTAGCATCATTGTTGTTTTTGTTGCACTTTTCATCCAATAAACTCTGGACCAATTGGCCAAATCCATCATTTATTAGCTGTGATTGGGTCCAAGAGCGACTAATAGGCTGTTACCAAAGCTGATAATGGCCACCGACTGGTGAAAATGACTGTTGACCTGCTGGAGAGCAAGCTGCTGTGTGGACGATAAGAGCCCAAGCAAACATGTCATGGCCGTGTAAACCTCACGCTTCGATGGTCTTCAGAACAAATAGCTCTTTCCAGCTCTGATCCTTGTCCAGCTTTGCAGTGCCTAATGCCCGCCCTTCATCTGCTTGGCTCGTAGACGGGGTTTATTGTTTACATGCTGAGAAGTCGAGAGATTCTGTATCCCTCTGTGAGCTTGGCCAAACCAAACCCAATCAACACGCTGCGGGTCACAGACACGCTGGCGGGAATGCAGGCATTTGGATGTTGAGTAATGGTTCCATCAGTCATCAGGCTAACTGATGGAGGCATTTCATGAAGCACGCGGACTTTATTGCTTGTTCATCTGTAATCTGAGTGCCTGTTATTATAGTATTTAGTGAGCAATTAATTAGAAGTACCTACTAGTGTTTCTGTTTTCTGTGTGTATTTGTGTTTACCTCTAACACAGGGCATCTTGGCTACAATACACCTCCTCCTCTCTGTCTGTGGACCACAAGTCTGTGAGGGCACAGAGGCCGGGGAGGTGTCTGCAGTGTCGACCTGCAGGAGGGGCTCGCGAACCCGAGACTGGGAGCCTTTTTTAAATCCACATGTTTTGTTCTTCTTCATACAGGAACCCCATTGGCTCCACTCGCCCAGTTCGCACTCTGCAGGACGCTGGCCTGGGTAAAAAAAAAAAAAAAAAAAAGGACTAAGGTAGTGAGTGAATGTTCTGGAGCTCCAACATCTCACATTTGCTTCATAGCCTTCATGTCTGCTTTTTACATTGAGCAGTTCTAACTTAGAATAATGACTTCAAGTAATTTCCGAATCTGAAAGCAATTTTATCTACTTTTGCTTTGGAGGGACAGATTGAGAGGGTTGCTATGAACCTGAAAATATACCAAAGCAGATGGCTATTAAGTAAACTGCGCTAACAACAAAGGCTAGTCTTTAAGGTTACATTTTATGGTCTTGGTGGACCAGCAAGGACCAGTTAGAACAACACCTGCTGATGCTGTTGTTTCACATGGGCTGCAAAGATGGCAAGAGTGGAGGCATTTAAAAAAAAACAAAAAACCTATGAACAATTTTACATTAGATGTGCAAAAAAATTCAGTTTACTGTCTTTGTTTGTCTATGCATGGACAAAAATACATATTTGTTTTGTACTTCCTTGTTTTATGATGGGTAATTTGTTGAGTTTTGTTTTAAATGTCAGTGTCCACTGCATATAATGGAGAGTGTTAATGTTGAAAATCAAGGCTAATCGTGTATGATGGCCTGTTGGGCAGTTAAGGGTTTGCAGGTTTATTTTGCAATACATTTCATGATGCATTTTATTTTGTACTGTGTTTAAGAAATAATAAAAACAGTTAATCTGAAAAATAAACAAAAAACATAGTTTCTGACTCATGATGAGTCATTTTCAACATCAATAACAAAAAAGAGAAGAAAATTGAGGAAAGGAAAGATAATGAGATCTTGTAAATTTTCTAAAGAGTTCACTTCCCTTTTTTTTAGGGCCAGATGACTGATCATAGTTGGCCACTTAGATGGAGTTAATAAAGATTAAGTCAATGTGTGACTCACACCTATGAGCTGTTTTTAATGAGTTTAAGACACTGAAATAATACTTTCTGGTTCATTAGAGAGGCATAACCCTTTGAAACCTGTGCAATTTGGGCTGGTTTCTGTCACAAAACCATGACAAGAAGACAAGTAAATGACTGAAAAATTAGCAAGAAATAAGTAAAAAGTACTAGAAAAAATAAAATAAAATAAAGCCTCTGCAAAACAATTTAAAAACTAAACAAAACAACACATGCATACGCAAATAAGAAAGAACTAAATGACCTAGAGAAAGTGTTTTAAAAATTACAATTCTGCAACATAATTTTAACATGTACTTATGATGATTAGAAATATAGTTTTTCCCTCGACATTTTGCCCTTGCTTTAAAAAAAAATTATATCTACTAATTTCTTTCAGTTTGTTTTTTGGAACATTTATTGCCAAGTTGCTCATTGCCTTTTTCCCCTCATTTTTTAAAAATAAATTACACCAATATGCTCAGGGTTCAAAGGTTTAAATACTTGTGAAAGCATCTGAAAGCAGCACAAGAAAAGTCATGTCGCTCCAGGTTTCAAAGGGTTAAAGGTCCAGTGTGCAGGATTTAGTGGCATCTAGTGGTCTAATTATAAAAATGACCCCATCTAGAGCCAGCGTTTAATTTGTCCATTCTGGACTTCTGTAGAAACAACATGGCGGACTCTGTGGAAGAGGACCTGCTCCGTATTTAGATATAGAGGGCTCATTTTAACGTAACAAAACACAATTCTTATTTTCAGGTTATCATACACTTATGAAAACATAGTTGTTAATATTATATTATATTTCTGCCAATAGATGACCCTAATTTCTACACACTGAATTTTTAAGATATGCTATGACTAAAATTTTGAAATTAGTCATCGGTTAAGGTTGAAGGTTAAAGTTCAAAGATCACTCACCGACACACTCCATGGTCTCGTTGGCGGTGCGCTGGCCTGGAGGGCAGCTGACATAACATCGCCCACTGTGTGAATACAAGCCCTCCTTACATTTTGTGCAAAAATTGCGATTGAAACACGCTTCACAATTGTCTATTTTACATTCTGAAAGACAAAAAGAGAGGATCAAATGAAAGGATCAAATCAGTTTAAATCACATTGTGTCTTGTGATGGTGAGAATGCATTTTATTAGCTTCAGATCTTTGATCTAGAAAATGTCCCAAAAAATATTGTTTTAATGGAATATTCATTGCATTTTTGGCTGGAAAAAGGGAAATGGTTCTCCAGAGACAGAGCAAGAGGAACTTGAATTTTATTTCCTCTGAGAGATTTATTAGTGATTAAACAACATGAGGGCCATTTAGGGGGGAGTTACACTCTTCTCTTAAAAACACATGCACCACAGGCCTTGTTTTTTGGAAAGCGGGTGCGAATGAGTACAGCCAGGAGTGTATTGCTTCAGTGGGTTTCTCAAAACTCGCTGCACACCTCAGACTCATTAAAATCTCTTAACTCTCCAGTCAAAAAAACAACTTCTTGAAATTTGGATAATTACAAACACAGGAGGATAAAAAACAGACATCTTTAAAGACTCCAAAAAGCTTTGGCCTCATCTTAAAAGGCACTTCTTCATTCTCACGAAAAACTATGGTGAAAGATGGAAATATGTAAATCCCTGTCAATAATTCTATAAAAGAGATCTAGACTCGCTGTGTTCATGTGTGTTACACTTACAGTAAGAATGTCTACTCTGCAGCTGGTCAGACGCCAAGGTCAGAAATGATCTAACACTGGGTTCTTGCCTCCTGCTCCCAATTACTATTTTTAAGCTCTTGACAGCTAAATTTGACAGTACTGACATTTGTAGCCCTATAATGTAAGACAAATGTTGCTAACAAGACATTCTGGGATGACATGTATAAAGTCAGATGATTGGATAATAACCCAGGTTAGCCACTGAGGGCCTCTGAAAAGAATTTGCTGAGGAAATTCAGTCCTCCCTGCAAAAAACAGGATGATGGAAGAATGCTGAAACACACAGGGTTGAATTTTTTGCAAATTATCTGAAAATCTCATAAAAATGCAAACATCTTTGACAATAGCAATAATTCAGATTGTGTCATTTGCACTGATGCAACAAAGCTCACATAGAAAATAAGATACACACCTTGATATAATCTGTTAATTTGGAGTAAAATACAGAGGGGCTCAAGTAAGAAAGTATAATACCATTATTATCGTATCCACTCCTGCTTTCAAAATCTGCAATATCAAAATATAATAGTATGGCATCATCAGACTTGGCAGTTTTATCTTTTGGGGGTTATTTAAAGTTGAGAGAACATTTTATTTAGCACATCTGATAGGTATTATGTGATACAGGGATGGGCAGTCAAGGAAAAACATATTTAAAGAGAAGAATAGCCTGCATTTTTCTTCCTGTAGCAGAAAATCACAACAGGCTGTTGGGCATAGTGGCTTCCCACCAAACACCTACACCTACAATTCACTTGAAGCCGTGAATATCATTGAAGTTTAGACATTAATTTGAGTTAGTTATTGAGGTAAAACATGTTTAACTGTGCAAAGAATGATCTTATGACCCGCTCACATTCCAATAAGCCCTTTACTTAAGAGACTGTATTATTGAGGGCGTATCAGAATGAAATATGTACACGGATTGAGGCCTGGCATGAACTTTGCACATGAGGGCCAAATAAAAAACACACATATCCTCTTAAGAACAGACAAACAACAATGCATTAGAGATGTTTTTGTTGGGATTTTGTTCCGATCCTGTTTTCTGCCCACACGTAAGGGGAAACAGACAAACAGACTGAGGTGCTGGCACTCCTTGGCTAAAAGCGCGGTAGCGCTACTACCAGAGCCAACCAAGTGCGTTCTAAGTATCGTGAGTGTGGCCACCCTTTCACCCACCTCCCAAATGAGCCAAACCTACCTATAATGACTGCCAGTTCAATTAAAAGTTCTACTGACTTTCCTCCAGTTCAGCAAATACTTTGGTGGCTACTCGTGTGCTCTTTTCCACAGGGATAAGTAGCAACAGCCGGAGGTTTTCATCAAGTGGTCACTTCTATTAACTCACAGGCACTGAAAAATAGCATGAACCTGGGACCCACTGATTAACTATGTGAACAATCTACCTGGCCTGGAACTATGAACTCATACTTCTACAAGTGGTCTGTCCTATATGTGCTAAAATGCACTACGCTGCACACATTTTGCTTTGTGGTTTTCTTTTTTATTTTGTGACCTAGCTGTTTCTCTATTTTCCTTATGTGTCTCTTTTTGTTTCTGTTCATATTTGCACCTTAAGATTACATTTTATGTTATGTTGTTTCTGATAAACTGAAAAATCTCTATACATAAAGTGTTAAAAAAAAGAGAAACAGAATCACAGATTGGTTAAAAAATGAGGCAGCATGAAATGTCAGGAAAATAGAGGGTGTGGCACATGGTGGGATCTCTCTGCGTTAATATTTTGAGTCGTTGTTAAACACACAAAGCGGTGTAGCAAAGTGGAAATAACAAATAAGACAGACAAGACAACTAAAACTAGCAGGGTATCCCTCTACTTCTCCAAATATTCCCATATTGTACACAAACAGAGGATGATGAGCCAAAGATAAACAGATCGTTTACACTTCTGCAGGCTTGACATCAGCTGTGTGGATTTTTACAGAATGGGTTGTTGCCAGCGAGTCAGCTACAGCCTGCATGTGTTTGGAAGTTTCCAGATGTGTACCTAAAAATCTAAGTTTGCAATTAAACTTGCAGTTTCAAGAGTCTACACAAAGCAAAACTCACGGGTACATCTGTTGTTGCCCTCCGGGTTCCTCATGCCAAAGTATCCCATGGGGCAGGAGGCGAGGCACACGCCTATCTGACGGATGTCATTGCGCTCCAGGAAGATGAAGAGCTTGGGCCTGCATTTAATGCAGCCGTTATACTCAGAGCATCGGTCACAGCCTTTGGGGCAAGATGGTGGCCCCTCAGTACTAACTGTGGAAACATAATAAACAAAGAGAAAGGTCAGGTCGAGGTAGGCAACAGAACAGCATGGTGTACTATCACATAAAAAACAAACAGTTTCCAGCCAGATATTAATTTTAACGAGGATATAAAAAAGGGCATTTGTCCACATTCTACTGATGAAAACAACATCGGGGAACTTTAATATTTTACTGGCATCTCCACAGATTCAGCCATAAACCTGCCAGCGCTTTCTTGCTACAGCAAGCAGGGGTTAATGCTTTCAGCTTCATCTAACCAGGGGCTACGCCAAACATCTTTGTTTGAACAGTTACTCACTGTTTACTTCAAGCTGCTTGCCGGAGATCCTTAACAGATTTTCATTTGGAGGAACCTTGGTAATTGGGGCTGACAGCCGACTGAGAGCCAGTCAAAATTAGGCAACTAACATCACACAGAGCCTCTACTGGGGTCATTCACAAATAATCTGGGAATCAGAAAAGTGCAGTAGAATTAAACACTGTCAGTCATAGGTGTAGATTTTAGGGGGGCTGCAGGGGGCACGAGCCCTTCAATAGCTAAATGTCTATTTGTGCACCCTGTAAAAACAAGAATGTAGCCACCTTTCAAAGACTTTCATTTTTATTAAATTAAAGACGTTTCCACGAATTGGTTCAGAAAAAAAGGCAAAAATTGGTGCAGAAAAACTCACCAGAATGCAGAAAATTACATGTTTGACATTACAAATTTAATGGCGAAGGACCCCAAACCCCTCTTTAACAAGAAATGACCCCAAAATGGCAAGAAATGGTTACAAGAAATTAATCTGAAAATAAGCAAAAAAAGACACGGAAAAAAAACAAAACAAATCAAACAAGAAAATGCCTTTAAGGAACTGTAACCTGAATTTTAAATATATAATTATAAGAATTGTAAACATGGCTTTCTGAACATTTTCCCTAGCTCGGTGGTGGGTGCCTTTATTCGTTGGTGTCTGATGCTGAGATCCACTGACGAAGCAGCCGTATTTGAGAAGTTGGGTTGCTACGTCAGTAGCTGCCACCAAGTGTGTATTATACCGCTGCGAAAGGTTCCTTTGTGCGACAGTTTCTGACCTCACTGACAAATGAGCAGTAGTTTACAAGTTGGGAGTGAGAACAGGCTACTATCCCCTTCCCTAAATCTGAAAATGCATTGTGAAGGCATGCAAACTTCACTTCATGGTAATGTCCAGATTCAGACATTAATCAGCTGCCCTCATCTTCCAAAAACAATCATAACCAGTGTATCAGCAGTTACAATACATGCAACTAATGATGTAAATAATTTCTGGGAAAAGTGTGTCCAATGGCACATACTTTTTTCCAGGAATCATTCACAGACAAAACCACAGTCTTGACAGTTGATTTACATCCCTGTACTATATCAGCTCTAAATATACACACTCTCACAGAGCATCCATCTGCCATCCTGCCTCCCAGAGATAAGTCGGATGGTAAAAGCGTTAAAAGGGTTCTCCCATGAGCAGATTACACCATGAGTGAGTCACGGTAACCTCAAATGCAGCAATTACAACCAGGTCTTCTTACACACTATCACAAAATGAAAAGAAAAGAAAAAACTAATAATAGCCTTGGGGAGTAATCTGTAACCACAGCAGAGGGGAATGTATGATTCAGAGGATGTAGTGGTGTTGTAAACTGTTTGTGACACGTGGTGGATTGAAAGAGGTAATTTTGAGCTGTCTGAAGTTTTTCTTTGATGGTTTCAGTTTGAGCTCTGCATGACATAGAAATAATTCAGATTGAGAAATCTGATGAAAATGAAGATTTTAAAAGCTGTAAATCAGGTGTAAATTGTAGACCACTTTCATATCTGCAGGGGGGGGGAAGCCTGTGATGCTGTAGATGGTGCTCATATATATGGTGACTGACCCAAATCCTTCTGTCCTCATTACAGTGAAAAACTATGACAGCATTTAAGGTCACATGAGTGTATAAAATGTTCTATTTCTATGACAAAAACAGCAGTTCTTCCTTCCCAGTGCGTTTGATTTTAATAAAACCATCTGTTACTGTGGCCAGTCATGGTATTATATGAATCCTGGTTCACGGGAGGTTGGGGTGCGCTTGGCATTGGCTGAAAGCTCCTTGTGTGTAAAGGAAGACTTATTTCAAAGCTGACATTAACACCAGTGCTGAGGCTCTAAGGCAAGAGATATACTGCAAGTCGGGCTGAGCACCATCTTCGTGGTTGCGTGAGGTCAGAAAAATGCTTACAACAACATCGACAGCACGGTCCAATTGAGAGCTTAGAACTGTCAGCTACTCATTCCATTATGTGCCCACAGAGTCAGACACAAAAAGAGTGATGGCTTTGAGGGTGAATCCATCAAAACCCCTTCTATAAACAATCTTAATACCCATAAAAGTTTTACATAAACTCAGAGAGGCATAATCTTAAAAAGAGGAAGAAAGACGAGCCATTCAGGAGAAACACTGAACCTAACATAACCCGTCTAGGAAAAACAAATAAGAATGATGAGAAAATAAACAAAATATTATCTTTACTTTGCTCGTTAAATGTTTACAAGGTATCCACCACTGTGACTCAGACCGCAGAAACGAAAGGCAGCAAGAGGAAGAAAAAGGAGTTCAAAACAAACTGAGAAACTCACCCCGTCTCTGCCTTCTCGCCTTGGAGAGCTTGAGAGCATCACTGTGACCCATGGAGCTGAGGAAGACCATTGCCAGCGCCACCAGTCCCAGCTGCATAGTCCCTGTTGCCTTCCCGGCCACGCAGGGTCCCCCCCTGCAACCAGACGGATCAGGTGGGGGGGCCCCCTTCCTCTCTGGGTCAGGTGGATCCCTCTGCTGCTTGGACAGATGATCCCTCCTCTCTCCTGTGGCAATGCTCTCTCTCTGTCTGTCTGCCTCTCCCTTTCCTCCCCTCTGTCTCTCTGGATCTTTCACTCTAGTGGCTGCTGCATCCACGAGTCTGTGTAGTGGAGGGTGATGCTGCGGTTGCAAGTCCAAATAAGCCTGAGGCACAACAAGCCATTACACTGGTGGTAGTACTGGCAAAGGGAAAAGACAGCGCAGGGTTGTAGGATGGAGGGTGGGGTTGAGGGGTTGTGCGGAAGATGAAGAGGAGGAGAGAATGAAGAGGAGCTTGTCGAACTTCTTGTGGTTCAACCCATGAAGCTTGGAGTGGGCTGGCAGGGAAGCAGGGAACCTGCTGTTTGAGGAGGCTTTTCTGTCAGCGGGTGCCTGAGCTCACAAGCATGTGTCTTATTAAAGATGCTCTAAAATACGAGCGTGCAGATTGAAGAAAGATGGATACAGGTTTTTGACTATTTGTGACAACACATCTGCTTGTAGCGAGACCTGCTGGGAAAAAAGGAGGCAGAGAAGACAGACAGATGGAGAACAGGTTTAACAGGAACAGGGATAAAATAACAATATTCAGTTCTAACGCTGTGTTAAAAGAATATATTGTTTGGCTTGCATTCATTCAAGTGTCTCCAAATATCAGAAACCAGAAACACTTCAGGGTCATGTAGTTTCAAGCTGTATTTGGACTAAGATGGTGACTTGAGCATGTTGATTCTTTACAAACACAGTGAAGTCGACTCTCTGGGAAAAGCAACACACACTTGGACTGAAGGCCTTTGTTGTATTTGGTACTGAGATCTTTTTTAGATTGTGTCATACGCTGCCTGTATTTACAGCTCTTGTGTGAAGAGGACACACAGAACATGTTAGGATCTGAGCAATGGGAGGTCCTCCCTCGCAGCTCAATACAGAAAAATAGGACCATATTTGGCTGTTGAGTTGGTTGTGCCTCTGAATCACACTAAGGACAATGCCATTTGGTGCATCTAAACATTCCAGCAGGCAACACTACATTATTTGTTTGAGTATAAATCAAAAGGGACAAAATCCTTTTATATTTCATCATTTTCCTTTTGGCTTGACTGACCAAAAATATTTTGAGCTTCCTGAAAGAAGAGTTATGCTTAACGCCAGAAGTAACAGACAGTCGGAAAATGATATAATCCACTTTTCACTATCACTTCTAACTGATACAAACAGGACAAATAAATCCAAATTGACTTCAAGGTCATGTGATAATGATGAGACACTCTGAGAGATGGTGTAATCAATTTTAGCTCTGAGATGGAGAAAAAAGATACAGATATATAAAGTACAAAAATGTCTTCTTATTAAACATGAATGTGGCAATACTTCATTTCTTGAGCTAAATAGAGAGCCGCTTGTAAAATGGGGCATCTGTGGAAGCCTGTTGGTGCAGAATAAAGCACAGCATAAAAAGTTTCTTAACCCTACAGACTTGCATCAAGAGAAATAGAGCTTCCTTTTCTAATAATTTTAAATTGCAAAGCATAGCTTTACACCTAACAGACGACAGAGGTACTTGTATCCTCTCCTAATTGGGAAACACTTCAGACTCTCTTTCCCAACAGTAGATTTATTTACTGTTTAACACTTAATGACTCACTGTGTTACTGACACCTCTCAGCTAAAAGTCATATTTACAGGAATGAGCCAAAAGAGTGGCGCAGCCAGTCTTCTGCAGCACCTGTTACTTGAGAGAGTGATGATTAGAGAATGGGACGTGCTAAGTGTCTGGATCACTCAGAACATAACCTTTGCAGCGTTGAGTAACTCAAGACTCTGTGCCAGAGACTCTTTCATAACCCAGCACTCCCACGACTCGCTGCAACCTGCCAGAAACACACCTCAGCCCATCCATATCTGCTCTCACACACCATGCAGATAAGAGACAGGATCAGGCTGTTAACTTACAGAGATTATTGTACTCTCAGTTCATATCCACAGCAAGACCCATTTTTAACAAACACTCATCTCATCAGGCAACTGTGGCGCTCCTGTGGCACCTGTATGTTTTGAAATTTCTCTGTCTCTGCTCCCTCATCCATTAAACTGTGTGCCTTTCCTCACCATCGGCCACATTCAGCTGAACCCAATGAAACTAAGCTGCGCTCATCAAATAGTCAGGAGATTAAATTGCCTGCTTTGTAAGTCCTAAGTTTGATCTATCAATTATTCAAGCACTGAAAGGGAGCTCCCACACTGGGAATTTATTGAACTCGAGAAGGTGCCACAACTGTGAGCTCATGCAACCTGTCGATGAACTTTCTGTCGGTGACTGAACCTACTACTGACACGTCTTTAAGAGCTGAAAAGCACATAGAACTTGTGCTGAAATGTCTCAATCACACACAAACTAAGAATTATAAGAGGACAATAATAAATGTAATAAGCAACAAAAGACACAGCAGGCAAAGAAAGGATAAAAAATGGAACAAACTTCAGTCATTTCATTGTGAGTTCACAAGTCATAATGTCTTTTTTCTCACATAGTAATGGCCAAACATCAGAGCCAACATTTTCCATTTCCCTGCAACATGTGGCCACACACTAACCTCAAACACTCTTGTTTTCAAAATAAAAATATTTTTAAGTGGCATCTGCCACATGGAATCCAAAAGTCAAGTTAGCGGTAAATTCTGGCTTTTAAATAGACACATTTTCTCCCCAAATTTGGCTGTGCGGCAAACAAAGCTACAGGAATTTGTGGGCACTCTAAACCAGTCATGGTGTCCATTTATGTGTAGTTTATTTTGATATTCTTCCAATCCTAGATTTGAGCATCCAAGCCATAAGCTCTAGTGGTGCCAGCCAATCTCTCCCACAAAGAAAAACAGAAAAAGAACATAAAGAGATGAGGCAAAAGAGGATATATAATGTTGACTGAGGCATCATCCTCATGCACCTACCCATGCTCTCAACACATTTTAATCTGAATCTTTAGATGATCAGTAGCCTGTCCAGAGTGTGGAGAAACGCCTGCACCCACAGAAGCCTCAACCACTTTGGTAATCACTTCCTCTCAGCAGCTTTAAGAGTTCAGGCGCAGAGAGGTCAAATGTGCAGCAGCTGAAAAACACTTAGAGCAGAGAAGAGTATCATTCCTCCTCACGAACCTGCATCAGACTCTTTCCTTTTCAGTTTCATGTAGGACTAAAGCCCGCGCAGCTCCAGCAGTCAGAGGGTTGATCTTGTGCAGCTCAGTTGAGCGCAGTTCAGCTTTGCCTCTGAGGCTCGCACACCATGCAGGATTACAGCTGTTTGCTTTGCGCTGCTACTCAAGGAGAAGGAAAAAATCAAGTGCAGATCCCCACCTGTCCCTAGTCCAGCATCTCTGCCGTCACGTCACTGTCCTCTTGTTTTTCTAAACCCCCCCGCCTGTCACTTTGAACATTTATGGAGCTCCAGAGGTGTGAGGTGTGCGGTGCGTGTGCACGAGCGAGTGTGTGTATAGTGCTGGAGCATGCAATCCTTAAGAGTGAAAAAACAGTAAGTAAACTCTATTCCACTCTGAAATTCAGTTTACCCAGTAAAAACAAAACGTCAAAATACAATTTCAAAAGAATATTATAGTTAGAATTTTCATTGTTATTGCACTTATTTGGTAAAATAGTATTTTAGTTGAAAATGCACTTGAGGAAAAAGTTACGACAGCCCTCACGATGACTAAAAATTAGGTAGTTTAAACCTTTAACAGGAAAAATGTTACTTCTTCCGAAAAAAGACAAGTTGGGGTAGTCATAGGCATACATGTGATTACAATAATAATTCCTATAATAACGATAATAATAATAATCATAAAAACGCTCAATTAAAATGAGTTCAAATGAGCGCGTTTTCTCTACATGTTTGCGCACAATATAGTAATTTTTACACAAACAAATTTCTAGATTTGTCATAACAAAGTTTAAACCCAAAGTAGAATGTAAAGTATGTAGAAACTAAGTTTTCATATGAAATCGCTATCCAAAGCCTTGAATTCGTAATCTGAAGAGTAAAATGTGAAATAAGAATCTACCCACCTGCACAGCGGGTTCTCCGTATAATGCTGTTCATTGAGCGGTCGGAACTCAATTTCCTTTTTTATAAGGGAAAATCCGTTACTTGTTTGGTCACAAAGAACTCCTCCTACAGGATACCCCCATACAACTTTTCTCTGTCATCATTTAAAAAGACGTATGATTTCATTTCTTTCACATCTGTCATAATTTCGGGGCAACTTCCTCGCACGCTGTGGAGACTCAGAGGATGCACAAACGAGAAAAAGTGTAGCCTAATAAGATTCAAAATTAATTCATCCAGTTAAAGATTATATGTGTAAAAAATATATGTATATTCCGATGAATTTAGTCACTCGGACTTTTTATTTCGTCATCTGGAGTCAGGACGCGTGTTTGCACTGAAGCTCCGGAGAGTTGCGCTTTTTAAATCCATTTTGGAGCGTCGAACTGCATCCAACTTGGACAAGTAGTCCCAAAGCCGTGATATTTGCATCCAAACCGAGCACTGCCAGCGGGCATTACAGGCCCCACCCCTCAAAATCTCACTGAGAGATGAAAAAGCTGCGGTGGAGTTGTGTAAGTGCTGCGATCTAACAGCTAATATTGTGCACAAATTCACATTTATTCAATCATTTGATGGGATTTGATAGAGTTTGTTCTTCCTCCAGTGGGCCTTTATCCTGAGAGAAAACTAAAACCTGACACAAAATTTAATTATTATTATTATTATTATTTTTAATGAGATCTTAAAATCGTTTTATTTTATGCCACTATACACTGTAAAATTTGACAAGTTGATTTTACATTTTTTTCAAAAAATAGGAAACTGATAACCTTGAAAAACTGTAAATAGCCTAAGTATAACTACTAGTTATATTTATCATGATTTATTGTGTCATTATGTTTACAGTATATGTACAAACCAGTCTCTAAATAACCTTCAGCATCTACAAGAGACTTCCATTTCACCAGTTCATTATGCATATACACCTAAAGTTTCTGACTATTGTAACAACACTTGGTTATTTAATTTTTAACTTTTAATTTTTAACTAGAATAGCCCCATTCAGCTCGAAAATGTCCATTCGTGATCAGAAATTGCACCAAAGAAAGTCACTCACAAAAAACAAGGCAAGGCAAGTTTATTTATATAGCCCTTCAGACACAAGGCAATTCAAAGTGCTTTACAGGGGCACAGCAAATCATGAAATACAATAATAAAAACAAGAAGACATTAAAATTACATTCAAACACTAAAAAAGAATCAAAGAGCAAGAGAGAAGGAGTCGGGAGAAGTCATTGGAAAGCAACGGTGAACAATAATGTTTTAAGCCCTGATTTAAACGAGTTAACAGTTTCAGCAGACCTCAGAGGGAGTTTGTTCCACTAAAAGCTGCTTCGCCGTGCTTGGTTTTGATCCTGGGAACACAGAGCAAACCTGTCCCAGATGACCTCAGGGGTCTAGATGCATCATACATAAAAGCCTGAAATGTATTTAGCTCTGAGACCGTGTGGCGCTTTATAGGCTATACGAGTAACTGTATTTTAAATTATACCCTTTGACACATAGAAAGCCAGTGCAGTGATAAATACTTATTAAGGTTGCTCGACAGGTGGAGCTCAGCTGAAGTGCAACATATTCAAAAGAGTCAAACTTCCCATATGACAACTTTTTGCATTAAATAAAGTGGCTACTCCGCCTTCCTTTTTAAGTGCTCTGGCCTCACTAATAAAATTTAAGGTTGGGGGAGCTGATTCAATGACAGCTGTTGTGCGATTATTTTCATTCAAACAAATTTCGTTTAAAGACAGAAAATCAAGCTTCCCATTGATAATGAAATCATTCACTAAAAGCGACTTGCCTGGCAAAGACCTGATGTTTAATAGTGCTAATTTTTGCGTGCTAAAAACATTATCACGCAGAGTTTGAGGCTGGTGCACAACTGGGGTTGAGTTAGATAGGCAGGCTGCGCGCTGAGAGCATGCTTTTTTTCCGTCTGACGCTGGTTTAAAAGGACACAGAGGTTATGTCTCCTCCCTGCCTGTGGAGGACGGTGTTGACAACAACATATGGTTGAGTAGAACAAGAACTGATAACCAATGAGGAGTGAGTATCCAGGTCATAGGTGCCGGTGATTGTAAACAGTCATGCAGGTGAGCTGGACAGAGTGCGATGAAAAATGTTTGCTGACAATACATGAGCCCAACCGATTTGGATGAAGATCGTATGTTCTGAAAAACGCAGGACGCTGCCAGAAAAGACTGAAATTGTTTATGAACCCAAAATTTTGAGGTCAACATTGAGCCTGAAGCTACTCGTGTAAAGCCAGAAACCTACTGAAACGTTCAGCCCCTCAGTGTTGGAATGGGTAGAATAAGTTTTCACCACCTCGGGTTGTTGCCCTGTGGTGTCATTGGTGCCAAAGTGGACAACGATCTTCTTAACAGAGGAGTGAGCTGTCAGTACCCTGAATGGCACAGACTAAGTCGGGGACTTCAGCACCGGGTAGCAGATGGTGACGGCGTGGATCTGACCAGCGTTGATGGAGGAGGTAGGGCTGTGTGCCGCATTTGGTGGCTGTGAATGTTGGGTTGTTGCCGGGGACTGATGCAGGAAGGCGGCGGTCGCGTCCACAGCAGAGGGGATCCCTGTCATCTGGAGTGGGACCTCCAGAGCTTCTCCTGACGGCCTCCTTCAGCAACCTGCGGCGAGCGGAGGACTTTGTGGAGGACTTGGCCGCTGGAGGGTTGGACCCTCCTACCCGTGGAGAGGAATCCTGCATGCAAGACGGGCGCTTTGCACCGTACTTATCCCGGCGGGCCACAGTCCAGTGCTCCGGTTGACGTGGGGTCGAACTTGCCGTTGCTCGGGGCTCAGCTCCCACGAGCAGCGCTGAAACCGCCCCGGGCTCCGGTGTTCCGTTAATGATGGACCCGATCCACGGCAGAGTGGGATCAGTGTCCGAGTGTCTCGGGCTGGTCGCATGGTTGCTGCAGCCAGAGGAGCCCGGAACTGAGGTGTTTTTCCTGGACTGTGGCGACAGTGGAAAACTCGTCCTTCTCCCTAAGATCAGCCTCCAGACCAGCGATGCTTTTCTTCAGCCTCCAGGTAAGATGGCATGACCGACTCTCGGATCCACACTCAGCCATCAGACTAGCAGTTTGTCCGTAGAAGTTATGGGAGCTTAAAGGCTTAAAAGTTTCATTAGAAGCGATCGATTAGCCTAGCCACCAAGCTAAAAACAAACCTGCAAAACTAGCGGCAGTCCAGAGAGTCCAGTCCAGATAAACTAAAGATCCAAACGCGCGAGGGTTAAAATCTTCGACCTCGTTAAAACGTGAAGGTAAAAAAAAAAACAGTATCTAAAAGTGTAATATAAGAAGTTGCTTTAAAACTAGATAAAAACGTCAACTCATGACAGAGTAAAAATGAATTCAGTCTGTGATAATGAACACATTATCCTGAAAAGTTTTAGATAACTAGGTTTTGGGGTGAAAAAACAACCATGCTAATGTTGTTAATTCAGACATTTAAAGATCACATGGAGATCTGTGTCCAACATGTGTGTCCAACATGTGTCTCAAAAAATAAAACAAAACAAAAAAAAAAAATTATTTAAAGTAAAGCAATAAAAAAGTCACAACCCTTTAGGGGTGTTGACCATCTTAACATTTAATCAATATATAAAGTAAGTATTAAATATCAGAAAAGTCTGTGTTTCCTTGTTATCCAACAGGGGTCCATAAATAACAATTCTTTGAGATCATGCAGACCAGCATTCTTTGTTTTGAGACTGTGACATTTATCAACAGTGTTACGATGAGAAGACTACTGGGTAAACACCAGCCACATTCAGCTACACTTATGCTGCTGAAGGATTTATCCTGAGAATTAGGCTACACTGCAGCCTGTTTGTTTTTTTGTAGAGTCGCCAGGAAATAAACAGAGCCAGAGTCCTGAAAATAACACATCATCACCTCATCTTTTTGACGGCCTGTGATGCAGGTTGACGTCTGCCATCATGGAGGAACAAAGATGATACTGTGGCTTAAATGTGAACTGACTTAGTGAAGCATATGGGCATATGCTGTATTTGCTCATTATTCATGTTAAAAAATGCACATACATTATTCTGCCAGGGCCAGTGGCAGATCTTGCTACAGGCAATATATATATAAAGTAACATTAGGTAAAAATGATCTACATGATCGGCCTGTAGTCGGGGTACCTCACATAGATGTTTAAAGAGAACTGGGTACAGCTTTGAACACGGGGCCCACCTGAGAGTAGCTTAGTGGCGCATGAAGCCAAATTGGTTTAGTTAATGCATTAAAAAATGCACTACACAATATGGAGTTCCTTACGTATTGTGCTGCCCATAGAGCAGGCGCACTAGAGACTTGTGATGGCCGAGTGTAGCAGAATACTTCTGAGTATTCCCAAGTGCAGCCAAGTATGATCGAGTGAGGCCAGGTGGCGAACTTGTGCCAATCCAACAGTTAACTTGGATGAGGACTTTTGAAAAGTTACTGGACCAAACTGATCAATTCCTTATGGTGAAACGAATCATTTCGCAGGGTCTGTGATAATCAAAAACTTTAGCCACTGATTTACAGATGTCTCTTTTGCCATGTAACTGAATGGGGGGGAAAAGTATTTTTGGGCTGCAAGGCATCACATGTTGGTGTAATTACACTGTTTGGCCACAACAAAACTGGGCTTCAAAGCCCAGTGCACTTTGGGGCCTGGTGCCAAGTGGCACTGTTAAGTACACCCCCTGTAGAGTCCCACAGCCCAAACAGGAACCGGCCCTACCGATTATTATGAAAAAGATTAATTTTAGTTGGAATTTTAAAATAGTTTTTATTATTATTTTTCTTAAACATTATAGGATGCACGTCTTCATATCAAAGCCATTATTAAAATAAAACAACATTTAACAAATGTTTAAAAAAATCTTTGCTGGTCCATAGTTTTTTTTTTGTTGTTTTTGTGGGGCCAGGCCAGGGCCTCAAATGTGCTAGGTCCGGCTCTGCCACCACCTAACATTGTGCATTCAGACACGCTATTTATCTTCAGTTTGAATAACCTCTTACTGCCTTAAGAGGAATTTTAAAAGTAATGAAAGTGACTCCTATTGGAGCAGCAGAAGGAATCTCATCATAAATGAAGTTTAATGCTACTATTTTACATTAAGAAGGTAAATGACAAGTGGCGCTTCTGAACTGGCTTTTAGGACTTTATTCTTAAAGGATTTCTGAGTCACCTTGACAGCCCGTTAAGTCATGAAGACATCCACCGCCTGCCAAGAGACGGCCCATGGGAGCCCTAAAACAGAGCCAGACAGTCTTTTTGTATCAGCTGTAAGATGCTTATGCATGCAAATATTGCAGAGTCAACTTTATTGAGGTCATAATTTCTGTCATAACCGAAAAGCCAAGGGTAGTTATGGGCGATCTAAAACCTCCAGAGCAGACTGCAGAGCAGCCAGTTTCAAGAGAGACCTGGGGATTAATGATGACTAATGATAGGTTTATGACTTCAACATTGTGACTGTGCAGAACGGGGAGAACGTCATAAGAAGAAATACGGATGTTCTTCATATCCATCATCCAAAAATAAAAATAATACCACTGTCCCGTAAAAGAATTATAAATCAAAAAAAGAACCGGTTTTCAAACCATATAATACGTTGCATTTGGTCATCAATCAAACTGCACATCATACAGTTTTTAAACTAAACAAAAGTTTGAGGATGTACATGACAGGATTTCCCCTCACTGTCCTCAACTGTAAAAACAAAATTCAGATCAGAGATCTGTCTTCATGCTGTCTTTCTTCAGTGTAAAGGGGAGAGATCATCTTTCATAATTTATGCTATGGACATGTTAATTTGCTTCTGAAAACTGATAATCTTGACAGGGTGATCTTGATTTAATTCCTACTGAAGCACAGGATGTCAGTGAGGTCCTTTATCTTTATCACTCCAATAACGTCTTTGATTTTCTGTTTCTGTACGGTGCTGAAAAGCTTCATGTCTTTATACCCACTGTATAAAGCTATTTTATGGATAACTTTGGGATAAAATAATTAACTGGGAACACAGTACAAATTATTATAATCCTATTGGAATTAGGAATTAAGTGTCCATGAAAAATATGCTTAAAAAACCCCTACCAAAACCAACCTCAAAATTGGCATTACTCTCAAGGCATTCCTTTCTTCCAACACATTTTCATACCCCGTAAAAAATTATTTCAGACTTGGCAAGTCTTGCAGGATGTGTCAAACATAAATGGTTGAGTTAAACAGGGGTTTTGCATATTTTGCGTGTGTGCCATTCTGCGCTGTAACGTGTCACAAACTCCTCATCCAACAGCTCTTTACCACATTCAGTTCCCTCCTGCCTGACAAAACCACAGCAGAGGCCCGCTCCAAAGTCAATTATCTCCCCAGTCATCTGTGCAGAAATCCTCATGACCCCCGGGCTATTGTGTCCAGAGTACACATGAACTGTAGCTCAGTTACAATGTGCATTTTACACAGTGTTTAGATGGACTGCAACCAAATGCTTTAAAATAAGATAAAAAAGTGAAAAAAATAAGACAGTATTTGTGAGGAGAATACAACTTAAACAATAATACACAAATCAGGACAGAAAAAAACAGGAAAAAACTGACTGAAAGTACTCTAACATATGAGGGAATTACTGTGTGTACTTTCCAATGTATTATTCATTATCAAAGCGGCCTTTCATTACCGTTTCATCTTTTTGACAGCTTAAAATGTAAATCAAATGTGGTGTACTATTACATAGAACAAGCAGTACCCACTGTCACCAACTGCTTTATTTCATCAAGTGACAGTCTGGATGACATTAAAATCTCACACGGAGTGGTGTTTTCTACGTTTTCTACTTTTAAAGAGTGAAACCAAACAGCCACAATTTTGGCTGGAAATATTACCGGCATCTGTGCAGCAAATGATAGAATTATTTCAGATGGAATAAAACACACAGAGGAAGGACAGGCCCGGGCAGGCAGCCACTCACCATAAAGCTTTATAACTCAACATCATGAAACAAAATCCACATTATCATCAGCAAACAGTCACACTGCCTATGCTCATATTAATGGTGAATATCTAACTTTGTGCTTAGTGGACAGTAATGCCACTGCACAAATTGCATCTTGATAGCTTGACACATGAGACTAAATTATGAAATGTTCTGGTGTTGATTGAGATCAGTCTGACTGATTAATTACCACTGAGTCATTGACTGAGCAGATGTTTGTCACAGCTGTACATTAAGCTATTTTTCTCTGCTGATTCTTTGCAGTGCAAATCCAAAAAGTAAGAGCTTAATGTCAAAACCAACTCATTTGATTAAGTCAATAGATCAGTTGCAATGCTGAAGGGGCTGTATAGAGCCTGAGAAAACAATAATAGGATTCAAAACAAAAGCGTACAGCTTGTCAAAAGAAAAAAATGGCGTTAGGAGCTGTAATCTGTCTCTCTCTCTCTCTCTCTCTCTCTGTATGTCTCCAGGCGAGTATGACTACTTTATTGGACTGTCGGCAGTACTAAAATAATCACAGGGATCAGAATTTTCTGTGTTTGACAAACAGACAGAAGACAGAAAACTTTGATTATGGAATTTCAAAATAAGAGGGATACTTACCGCTATGCAGCTCCACTGTAACTTTATAAGTAAACAAAGAAAGATATCCTGAAATGTTGGCTGTTGTTTATTGTTACACCAGTCTTCTTGTCTACTCTGTCCTGGTGAAGTGCAGACACAATAATCCACCCTGGGAGAACCCACACCATTTTTGCCATAGTGTTGATAGATGGGTGGTTACATGCTGTAATCCTAGATCTCTGAAAACAGCAAGAGACTGCTAACAGGACTGCAAATATTGACCACTCATCCTCATGGATGTTAGGATCAACTAAAAAGTTGCATGTACCATAATGATATAAGCACAATGCATGCATTCACTTAGCTTACATCTTGGGGTCAAGCAGCAGCGCAACAGAATTGTGACTGGCCCTGGTGCAAATATTTTTCTTGGGCCCTTCTCGTGTGCACACATTTGCATGGACATGGAAAACTGTTTCAGACAATTGCGAGACAGATCATATCTATGTCACCATGGAGAGCCTCACCACGCAACTCCCATCCTGCAAACCAGCCTTTAATCAGCACCACGGACAGCAGCCAAAGCGCCAAATTTAGCAGTGCTAATCAAACAGCTGGACACTAACCACAATCCAATCACCAAAAAGGTAGTTTACACAGTATTTTACTACAACAAATAGCCGAGAAGGCCAGCCCACCTACAGTGCAAATGTAAAAATGCAGCAAAGAATCAGTTTCCTACCTGACAGTCTATGCCATTGAACTCATGTCCCTGGCATTCATTCATTCATTCATTTTCCGTAGCCGCTTGTCCTCATAGGGTTCGCGGCGGGGGGCTGGAGCCAATCCCAGTCGTCATCAGGCGGAAGGCGGGGTACACCCTGGACAGGTCGCCAGACTATCGCGGGGCCGACACATATAGACAGACAACCGTACACGCTCACAGTCACACCTACGGGCAATTTAGAGTCACCAATCAACCTGAGCTGCATGTCTTTGGACTGTGGGAGGAAGCCTGAGACCCCTGAGAGAACCCATGCACACACGGGGAGAACATGCAGAACCTGGTATTCTTAGACGAAAAATAGCTACACACTTCTATCTGGTTCCTACTTCCTTTATTTTGACGGCATCATCTGTGAAGTGGAAAATTGATAACGCTGATGTGTCAATGACAACATGTTCTGTTATTACTTATTTTCTTGGTTTTTGGGTTTCAGTTTACTGTGTTTTTTCCCTCCTGTGTTTATTTGCTGCCTGTCACTCATCTACCTGTCCTGCATCAGCCTCGCTAGTCCTTCCCTGCTCCTCATTTTCTCCCAGCCAATCAGCTCCCTGCCTGTTCCTCTGCCTCATCACCTTATTCCCCTGACCTGAGCTTCACCGCCTTTTTTTCCTTCACCTGCACTTCATCTCCATGTGAGTGTAGTTTGTATTTAAGTCCTGGTTTTCAGTTCAGTCCTTGTTTGATCCTTAATTTAGTCATGTGGTTTTCTGTTTACTGTTTCCCTGCACCAACCTAGAATTAAGAGTTTTCTGTTTGAGTCCCTGTTCTCTGCTGTCTTCTACATTCGGATTTACCTGCTCTGAATCTCATGACATCAGGTCTGTTTGTGCTGTAAATCAGGGCTTTGGGGATTTACCTTAGGATGGCTAGTTTGGTCAAAACATCATCTTTTGGATGTAGATTAACACAGCACCTGCAAGAAAATCTACAGAACTATACCATCCCCCTGAGGATTTTTTTTTAGAAACATCATACTTTTGTGATTTCCTTTTTTTGTTGCATTTTCACTGTCATTTTGACACATAAAGCATCCAATTCATAAAAGCAAATTTAATCTTTAAAAACAGCACATAAAACAAGTATCTTGGGCAAAGGTGCAAATACATTCCTCAGAATTAAAATCCAGTTGCCAAAACAAATGTTGGCATTGTATGTTTTTGCAAACCATATGGCATTTGTAAGTTGTTATATAGAGGATATATTGAAACTTAACATTTCAACAACACTGTTGATTATGTTGATTAAAAACACTTGGTTATGGTTAGGAAAAGTCAAGTTTGGACTCAAATTACCCAGTTTTGGTGGCACAATCACAATCAAAAATTCCACAGATGTCTTAAAAACACCCGCTTTTCTCAAACAGTGATCTGCAGCTGGGCAGTCTCAGCTAGGTGCTATGCCATCCCGCATTCCCTCTGACTTCTGAGAAGTCGGCTCTTATACATGTTATGAAAACAATGTCACTTTGGAAATCTTGATACGAGAGAGATGGAATAAAAAACTCTCAGTGCCAGCTGAATTGTTGTGATGGGTTATGGAGTCGTGGTGCTAATGTGAGGGCATTATTTGTTGTTTCTTTGTTATTGGCTCCGTGGGTGACTACATCATTTGTTTGGAGACAAAATGTTAACAGATCTTATCTTTTTTGATGACTCTCAAATCGTGAAAATAACTGTTGTGTTTGTAAAATGTAGTATTTTGTTTATGATAAGGCTTTTGTTTGAAAAATAATTCTCCACTTGAACCTCAATCTTAACTCTAACTCTACTGAAACCCTGTCAAAGCTATGTTTACTAAAGAAGAGAACTCTCCCATATTTGGACCTGCGATACATTCATGGCCATCTAAAGAGTCACAACATGTGCACAGCAATTCATCACGACAATGTCGTCAACATCAACATTATGATTGAGAATGCTTCACTATAAGCCGTCCTGTCAAGTGAATACAAGATGTATGTGTAGCTCAAATGTTATGGGAAGCGTTTTCTTTGAAACTCTTCCCGCTACTTGAAAAAAAAAAGATTGATCACATTTGAAACAACGTGCCCAGAGAGTTAGCTGCTGCCAACATGTGTTTGCCATATTGGTGTTCAAATGAGCAACCAGAATATCACCTTATTTTTATACACGCGAGGCATGTGGTTCTTTTAAAAGGATGTGCAATGCCAATCACCGCATGCTCTTTACAAGATAGCTTATATATTGCACATGCCTACATTGTACGGTTAAATCTGTAGCAAATATTATCTGCACTATTATCTTAATGTAAAAATGTCAAATTCATAGGCTGTAATTTTGTGTATAAGAGACCAGTTTCTTTTAAAGTCTGGCATGTTTGTGGGAAGACTCAATGTTAGCATGCAAATATATAATGAATGTCTTTTTATTTAGGAAAAAAACAACTCCAGAAAGTATTTTAGAGCCTCTTATATTACAAGAGGAATATTCACTTATTTTGAATTCCCTTTGGAACATCTTCTTGGATGACACATAAACATTTTGTGTTATTCTCAGACAATATGAACCAGGTGAGCTGCGTGCTCTAAGATTTCAACTGAGAGAAAAGTCCCAAAGTAAACAAATTTAATTTACTCACTACAAAGGATTCTAAATACTCATCTGCAATTTGATCTTGCTCCGTATGATTTGAATTACGGTAAAGATAAGTTTTATTTTCAGGGTGTCAGCCAATGTTAGCTAAGACCAGGTGAAAGAGTCTCATGTCATGAAGATTTGAGACATAACATCATTGAGCCAGAGAGTGAAAGAGGCCTGCAAATACACAAGACGAATAGCTTGACTTCAACAGATGTTTGAACAATCCAGATGTGAAATATAGACATTGTAGGTGCTCTCAGAAAACTGGAGATGGAAACTCCTCTGCTTTAAGTTATAAAGTTTCTTTCATGATTCAGTGATAGCCAGAGAATGTATTTGCATTGAATAATAGTTTTTTTTTATTTTTTATTGTTACTGGGGGAGTTTTCCCCTCCTGTGGAGTGTTCCTGTTTTCCTTTTTTAAACAATATGACGTAATGAATTTCTCGGTCAAGCGTTTGTGTGGGTGCCTTGTAAACAGTTACTTCTCTTATGTGGCATTTCTGACAGAGTAGCAGCTTAAAGGGTCACTTAACACCAGGCTAAAGAGCAGTGATTCACTGCCCTTCATGAAAGATTGAAGTCTGTTTCACCTCTGATGACACAGCATCACTTTTTAAAATGGCTGGGTGTGGTCAGAAAAGTAGTCTTTTGCTCGTGTAAACACCCAGTGGTGATGTCACTGTGTACTGACCACAGCCAGGAGACACTTCTGTGTCAATGCAGCAGGGTAAGAAGTTCAACCATTTTCTGGGTGTATTAAGTTGTGCTTTAGCATGTACCTACTGACCCTAATGGTCAAAACAAGTACCCCTTTATACAGAACTCTGTATTACTAAAACACACTTATCAACAGCATTATCAACAGTAACCACAGGTGCTGCTAAATCAGTCAGGCTGTTCTCATGCACTGTTCATATATATACCTACGAAAAGTAATGTGGCAGAATATAACCCACGTCATCATGTGCCAGTAATTCATGTCTAACCCACGTAATCAGAGAGGCTGCAATGTGCTTAAGAGAGTAAGGAAGGAAGTATATATGTAGTGAAAATCCACATAATGGGACAGCGTGGGGTGGTCAAACAAACACAGGACTTAACCATGGAAGAAATCACCATGTTTCTTTCACTAAACTTAGCCTATGTAACTGTAGGCTACATTGTGTGGTGGGTTGGAGCTCAAATAGTCTTGGATTAACTTGTGTATGTTTACTTGAAGAGGAAAAATCTTCTACAGGACTCAAATTAAAAAATAAGGATAAAACAAAGTACTTAAATCCACAGTTTTGTGATCTTTACAGGAGTAATCAAATCAAGTTGTCCTAATCAATAAACTATAATACAAATAGAAACCCATATGGCTCACTCCCAGATTGAGCCTCAACAGCCTGATTTCCCCTTGAAGCAAAAATGTTTAAAAAAAAAAAACAAAGAAAAAAACCCCTCTCTCTCTCTCTCTTAAAATGACAGTCACTTCACTGCCAGAAAGCTACCATAATACTTTCTTTTACAGAATATCTCTTGAATCAATACAAATTACATTAAAAGATTTTAGGTGACTTTAAACACATTTTCAAGGGCTTAACTTAGTCAATGAACTCAGCGATTTATTTCTATTAACATGAACTTTCAAACAAAAATACATACAAAAATTGTACTTATTGGCCAGCAATGTGTTGGAGTCACTTAACTTGGCTCCCGCACATTGCTAAACCTATCGGATATAAATTTTCTTGCCTGAATCTACCCTACATAACTTTACATTAAGTAGTTTAAATACATACCATAGTGACACCCAACCATGCTTCTTTTTCTGAAACTATAACTTGTCTAAACCTAACCTACAAAGCTTTATAATAAGTATGTCACTTTAGGGTGTCATTTGTAGGGAAGCTAAATCATTTGATGTCGTACAAATTGTTATATGAGGGTTCTTTAATATAAAGGATTATTATTTTTTTTTTAGATCTATTAGCAATCAAATGAGTAATGAAAGTACATTTCCCTTTGTATGCTGTATGTATCATTTTAGGATCTTTCAGCTAGTTGTCTTGGTTTTATGACCCACAAGTGCTGCATGCTTAACCAAATAGTAGACAGTTGAAGTTAGTTGGTGTGAAGACCAAAACAGAGCTAAAAGGAATGTGGAAATGTGTAAGGTGGACAGAAACATGACTCTAGGTTAATGTTGATATTGCTCTCTTGTCTGCTGGATGTTTAGATTGACAGCCATTTGTTGATACAAAAACAATAAGCAATGAGCTTTATAAGGTGATAGTATGTCAGTGTTATGTTTACAGCTTGTTCTGCTGCCCCAAGTGGCCAAAAACAAACAGTATCCCTTAATTCAGATTAAGGGATACTGTCTCCTCAAATAGCAACAGTCTATACAGAAGTGTTGGCTTTTTTACATCTTGTCAAATTGATTTTATTTGACATATTTGTAAAATCTACGAAAAGGAATGTCATATCTGCCTTAACACAAAAAGTGGCTCAAAACAACAAACCCATCATCTAATTTCATTTACAGCAGAGAAGTACCAGATGATGTACTATGAGCAAGAACCACTGGGTGCAACTTTTTTGACTGACAGATCCAAAGCAAAGAGAAAGGTATTTTAAGGTGAGCATGGTCACGGAGGTCAAAGCCATAAACCTGCAGTTGTGGTCTGGCAGGTGCACAAAAAGATGATGTATATTAGCCAGCGGAACATAAAACAATAGTTCTTTGGGATTTTATGCAAAATTGATGAAGGCACAGCTAATCGCTGGTTAACATTTATTCCATTGATCATAAAAAGAAACATGTGAACTGACAAGTTGGCTGCTGGCTGCTGCCGAGATTCCAGTCAGTCTCATATCACTAAATCTTGTTTTCATTTTTATACCATCCAGAAACCAGCTTGAGACAATCCTCCCAGGCACTCTTTAATGAATGTGTTTATTTTACTTTATACTTTCCTCTTGAGTCCTCTGAGTCTACTGAAAAGTGGACATGTAACATTAAATTTGCGTCTATCAAAAATGATCAAGAGTGGAAAACTCTTTTGCTTGATGGCCATCTTCACGGTGGTGTGAGTAAAGCACTTCATCAGAGAGCGCACATCTGAAATGAAGCAAATATCGCTGCTATGTTCCTAATAAACAGCATCAGTTGTATCTGATGGTTGATTTGATATGGTCGAAATACATTTCATATGTGGTCTGTAAGTTTAAAAGGCCTGTTTAAATTGAAATAAGATGCCAATATTTGACCGAATTTCACAGAGCAGTCATACTTATCCATAAAACAAGTATGCAACATGAAATGTAAGCCCTTAATAGCCATATTGGATGGAGTTTTAAAATATGTGCAGTGTCAACGAGTGCTGTTGCAGTCTCCTTCCATGTTTAGCTGTGATGGATTTTACAGAGGATCAAACTGGGAATGCTAACATCTGTTAGGTCTGTCAGAGGAAAGACTGATTTGATCCAGTAATCTTTACAAAGATGTCGTTTCAATTTGCCTGCTGGCGAATTCGTTTTCCCTTATCTGCGTCATTAAAAAAATGTGCTACAGATCAATACAAAAGCAAATAAGACTTTCAAGAGAGGAGATGGCAGTTGTCTGTGTTGGATTGAACATTTGATGTTTTTGGATTTGAAGAAGTGAATGCTTTAAATGATCAGACAAGCCCGCAAGTTTGTCCTCCGTTCTTTCTATTATGATTGCACTTCACTGAGCCACTAGAACACTCAGTTCTTCAGTTTAATGGATGTCCACGTCTAAATTTTACTAGAATGAGCTCAAAGAAGAAAAAATATTGCATTACAATTATGATCCTTTTAACCATAATTTGTAGTTCTCCATTCTTGTAACAGACTGCTGTCGCCACGGATACTACTACCAAATACTGTGTTTTAGATTTAATAATAATCCCTTGTGAAGCTGGAAGCACCGTGAATGATCATTTATAGTTAAAAAAAAAGTTTGATATCAACCCCTCGCCCCTTATGGTTTTTGGGTTCCAGTTTACTGTGTTTTCCCCCTCCTGTGTTCCTGTGCTGCCTTTCCCTCATTTTCCCATCTACACACCTGTCCTGCATCAGTCTAGTTAGTTTCTCCTTGCTCCTGAGTTCTCTCAGCCAATCAGCTCCCTGCCTGTTTTCCTGCCCCATCACCTTATTCCCGTCACCTGAGCTTCTCCGCCCTTTTTCTCCATCTGCACTCCATCCCCTCGTCAGTCTAATTTGTATTTAAGTCTTGGTTTTACAGTTCAGTTTTTGTTGGATCATTGTTTTAGTTGTGTGATGTTCAGTTGTTGTTCCTGTGGATTAAAGGATGAGGTCCACCTGCTCCACATTACATGAAAGAGGCCTATGAGGAAATTAAGTTGTTCCACAAAAAATAACAATAGGATGCAGTCAAATAAAATTTAATCAAAATCAAATTGACTCTAAGCAAGTATATAGCAAATAATTATATGAATATACACAACAGTTCCAACAAAATAATGCATTAAGCAAAAGAGAAATTGCAGTTGCTTAGCTGTTCTACCGCAAATCAGGATAATTGCCATAACAGTATAATTTGTATCAATAAATACTTTCATAACTCACTAAACAAGAACCCATTTTCATACACAATGTTACAAAATATGCTGTTGCCCAGACACACTATTGGCGTATCCAATAAAAATTGCTGGATACAAGCTTTGCCAGACACTATTGTTTCTTGATGTGCCACAAATGTTGTGTCATGAACATTTTTGCCCTGTTAGATATCCCCAATATTTTTCTCAGATAAAAATGAATTAATTGGCTGATTTTACATACACAGATAAAGTCAAGTCTGAATAATGGCTCCAGTGACTATAGGCCCTGCAGCTGAGAAGCATTTAAAAAGAAAAAAAAACTTAATTTAACAAAGTCATTTACTTTCTGTCAAATAAGTATCCAGATGCTATGCAAGAAGACTAATTGTTTTATTCAATAACATGTAAATAATAATTGTGTCTGACGCAACCTGTATTTTTTTAATGGTGCACTAAAAATTTGAATAATTTAAGAGCCTCTGAGGGGCACATTAGGAGATTATACGGTTATATATCTTGGTTTTTGCAAAACTTCTCTTTGTCTGCCTCTGCTGCTTCACTCTCTCTGCCGTTCGCTCTCATCCCCTCTCCCTGCATGGTGCATGGATTACGCTGCTCCAGTCGTGTTTCTACTCTCTGACCAATATTGTTTATGTTTCACTCGACCGTGATTCGCCTCCCACAGATGTTCTGGAACTGTCCAGGGTGTTAATCACAAGTAACATCCTCCATAGTGTAAAGGAGCCTGGCGTCATTTCAACCTTCCCCAAACGTCTCTATAAGGCCGATGTGTTTTTCTTATCCAGAGGCTAATGAGTTCATTAATGCTTGAAACTGAGAGGGGCCCCTTAAAGTGTCTGAACCTACTAGACAAAAGACTTATTACTGACATCAGTCACTAATGTAGAATATAACAGTGTTTTTCTGCAATATGTTAGGTGTAAAAAATGACTTAAAAAGACTTGCCAGTACGCATGCCTGGGATTTCTATTTAGAATTTTTATTCCAATGTCTTTATAATGTCCACTGCTGTCGTTTTTCGTTCTAATATTTTTACCAAAACATTATGATGCTATTATTCCTGTTTGAAATTGATTTATCAATGCCATAATCTTAAAACTTGACACAAACCAAGCTATTGTCCTTTAAAAATACTAGAATTACCAAAAGTTACCAAATGTGTCCCCTTCTATTCTGGGGCTGTGATGTTGAACAGTGGCCAGAAGGGTCTTTTTGCAGAACATTATGATTAGCACGTGAATTCTTAAGTTACGGAAAAAAACATGTTTTGTGAACATTAGTTTCTGTAAATACATTATGACAATATACTGAATGCCTTGAGATTTTTTTTAAAGTTCTTTGAATACTTCAGTATTTTTAAAAAGAGGTACTCCAGTACTTTAACTTAAGTTATTATTTTATTGCAGTAATATTTGACCAGAAGTATCTGTACTTTGGTTCTTTGTCCACCACTGCATGTCTGATTTAGAAGATAGAATAAGGTTTATTTTCTTCCTAGCTAATGAGATATTTTTCACATTTTCTGAAGCATGTAAGCACCAGTCCCAACTACAATTCCCATGAACCCAGTTCTATAAATTTATTTAAAAAAAAACATGTCACAGATGTATTGTATCACTGTTGTGTCACTCATCAAAGGGCACATTTGGCCTGTAGTTCTGACATTTAACAAGAACCATTCAAATAAATAATCTGAGTTTCGGTGTTTACAGCTCAATAATTGGCTTATAGAGTTAGTCAGCTGAAAGACATGAGCAGCTGTGAGATTCGTGTTGAACTGCAGCCTCCCAATACTGCTTGACTAGGCAACAGACAAGAAAAGCAACCAGAGTGAAAAGTTTTATTTGAGATCCCTAATGGCATGGTCTGATGATGTCAACATAAAGACATTGGATTTGCCTTGCGTGACTTTGCGAAATTGCTGTCAGTTATGTAACTTCCACCCCTCTGATAGCTTGAACGACAACCAGAAGCCACAGGTCTGGTGCACACCATGGTTCTATGAGCCATGTCTGGAAAGCTGTTCTCATTAGGGTTGAATTGTGATTTAGGGAACATTGAGGACAGACGATATGGCTGCTGGAAATGTGGTAAGACCCCCACGCACTGTGCGGGCAAGAGAAGGCCAAGTGGATCTGCAGAGACATGCAGTTTGAAAGAAACTCGTATAAAATATTTGTAAGGAACCCTTTCCAACAGTTAGTTCAATAGTTCCAGATTGATTTATTTGAATCAAAAAAGGGACATTTTTAAGGAATCAAGGAACATTACAGCTGTGATTATATTTGATTCATGAGAAAATCAAGCATTTATGTTGACACTACAGATCGTGGAAGGATTACTGTACGGGCCAACTGGACAAAGGCCCAGGGGCCCAATGTGTAAGAGGGGGGGCCTGGCCCTCACCTGCAAAATGTCACTCAAAATTACATGTGCTGACAAGGAGGAGAATCAAACTGACGAAAAAGAGCTGCAAGTAAAATGCAAAGAGACACAAAATAACTACAAAAATGAGGTAAAACAACCACAAAGAGTGACAAAATGACCGAACAAGACACAAAATTATCTTAGAACGACTACAAGAAACACAAAACCTCAAAAACGATGCAGTACAACTAAAATGTGCTGCAATACAATGACACAAAAAGAGGCTAAACAACTATAAAGTGTGTGTGTCTTGCTCCTAGGTAGGAGAGGTGAGGGGGCCCTTGTATATCTATGCTCATCAGGGTCTGATGTAAGGAGTGCGGAGACATTTTTTTTTACCTTTTCAGTCCACTTTCTGGTGCTACTAATCACAGCCTGGTCATGCTCAGGTTTTATACGACACTTTTGTTGCAAGTGAAAATTAATTGTGCTATTTCACAGCTATTACTGGCGTTTATAGCCCACAAGATAAATCATAGCAGCATGTATCTGTTTGAAGCCAGCGGTGGTGCATGTCTTGCACATTTGCACCCATCATCAAATTGTAAAAAGGGTTGACACTCAATAACTCTTTTACAGCAGAGCATCCAGATGGAACAAATGCATCTGTAGCTATTTAATGGCTTCCACTTGTCACATGTTGTCAGTGTCTTCATCGTGATCAAATAGGTAGAACCTGCTCAGGGAACGTGCTTGAGAATACACATCTTGGGACAGCTACCGCTGACTTACTCAGTTAAATATGTAGCCACCATTCACGTGGCTGTATCCTCATATGCCCTCCATTTCCAGGATGACCTTGTTCTCCCACAAATTGTTTTAATTTCCCACAAAATAAGGCACTGGAGAGAGAGCAGCATCATAATAGAAAATCACTTGTGTCAGCGGCCTTGAGCTCTTTTAAGTCTTGGCAGGGGACACTGTTGGTGTTCCCCACTGTGGAAGCTTAGGTTACCTTACTGGAGTTATCTTTGAACTAGAAATATTCCATCCTTGAGCTCTCTTCAGTACCAGTTATTGGGATGTTCTTGCCAGTTTTGACTTCCACAATTTACAACAGTGTCTAGATATGAGTAGCTAATTTTGAGATAATTGTATTTTTTCATGTTCTTTTGGAATCAGAGGGAAGACTGTAACAAAGTTTGACTAATGCGATCTCAAAGGCCACATGGTAAAAATAGCAGGATATGACTCACAGAGATAGCCATAACATTTTTAAAAAATGGGTAATATCATGTTTTAAGCTGTTTATTGAAGATGACATGAGATGATTTGTGACTGGGTAGATTTTGCCAGAGGCAAATGTGTTCACCGTCATCTGGTCTTAAACAACTTTCAGGAAAAACATTCTGGTTTGATATGAAGTTATCTTTATCTCTAAAGTGTAGAGAATAATTTGCTGTTAAAATTGTTATAAATTTTAGCCCTGCTAAGAGCAGGTCTCTTGGGATGTCAGTCTCTCAGTTGTAGTTAATCGGTCCACCACATTATTCCAGACTGAAATATCACAACAAATATTGAATGAATTACAAAATTACATTTTGTTGGTATTCATAATCCCCAGAAGATGAATCCGGCTGGTGATCCACCAGTGATATATCTCAGCATCTACAGTATAAAATGGATTGGTGCCAAATTTCATAGACATTTATGTTTCCCAGATGATGCTCTGACTTTGGGATCCCCTGATGTTTCCTCAAGTGCCATGCATCATGTTGACATTTCTGGCAAAATATCTCAAAAACTATTGGATGGATTACCATGTAATTTAGTACATATATTCATGTCTCCTGATGGATGAAATACAGACTCAGAGTTATTAGCATGGCTATAGGCACAGAGGTCAATTCATGGTTGGCACGAGGGTCCATGTGGCATAAATTTCATCATCTGCCCACAAAGTTCAGCAATGCCAGTAGCATACTAGCTGTGCAGGCACTAGAAAGGCAAACTGGATGCTTGTTTTGTGTTATGAAGCACTAGTGAAAGTTTAGTCAGTCACCTTCTTGGTTAGCCTATCATCTTGCTGCTTTTTGTTTTAAATATGGTTCTCCATCAGCGCCTAGTCTTCACAGATTCATCAGCATCATCAGCCACCAACACAAGTGTCTGAACTCTATGGGGGATTTCTGTTGTTTGGTTACAAAAGGTCCAAGGACCAAACTCTTTCTGTCAAATCATCTGTTAATCTGTACACCTATTTCTCCTGATTGAACTGTATATATGGTCTTTATTCTCAATCCATGGTCCTATTCTTGTTAAGTGGCTACACATACCTTTTTTAAAAAGATTTTTTTCTTGTTGTTCAGCTCAACACAAAAAAATCAAAGGAGCTCTTTTTCTTGCTGTTTTGAGGTTGCCATCTTCTTCTCAAGTGCGCATGTTTTGGAAAGTGTACACGGACTCCCAACTGTAGTGTGTAACGTGTACATGTCTGCTGTGACATGCCAGTCTGTTGCTGTCCATGTCCATATTGAAGCGTGGTCAAAGCGTTGCTTCAGTATGACTTACAAATACCACATACCTATTGTTCACATAAAAATATCAGTTTAATTAGCTTTCATCTGACTGATTCCTAATTTGCATTAGTATTTTTCATAGAAATCTCGATCTCGTAGAAAACAGCTACAAGAAAAAAATGCATTTTGTGCTCTTTGTCCAGCCTCTGTATCCTCTGAAACAGGTTTTGGGCAGATCGAAATAGTATAATATTTCTTTATTTCTAAACTCAGCTGTTAATCATAGGAAACACTTTAAATATTCATGCTTTGTTGATAATGTAGTGATAAGGAATGAATGATAGTAATGTGGAAATGGCCCTGATCATGAGGCTAAGCGCTCGGCCCTCTGTTGAGGGAAGCTGTGACTCACACTTATCCTTTTCTCAGATACGAGATCTAAACTTGAATTTGAGTTAAATTGCTCCTGAACTGTGGGGTTATTTTATCATTCCTGTCTATTTCTGTGTCTTATTAAAGCACACTGATCGTCACTGATACTAATCTCTGTGTTCAAACATTAAAAACAAATAGCATGTGAGATTCCAGCATTTTTCAGTTTCCGATTTTTTTGAGTAGGTTTCAGGAACATTTCAGAGTTCTGCTTTGTTAAGCCAAAGGTCCAAAAAACACTCCTTGAAAAAGTGATCCTCGAGGAAAAAAAAAGGCCAAAATGATTCATACCAAATTGTGCATTTGACTGCAGCACAGCATTCATTATATGCCATGAAATTATATCTAACCACCCTGTGTTGTTCTTTTGTGTATTAACAAAATGTAAGTACACTGCCACTCAGCGTTGAAATGTTTTCTTTCTGTGGTAAGGCCATGCATTTTAGGACCACTAATTTGCAATAAAATGTCTTTTAAAGTACTTTTGAAAACATGTTTCTTATTCTGTGCGATCACATCTTTGAGCAGGTCTGGAGGCAGCACTGTGCAATTTACCTGTCTGTTGCATATACTTGACAACTTGTTAGGATTGGAAAGACCATCGAAAACACATTCCAAAATAAACACATTTTTGTAGGTTAAGTCCTTTTCTTGGTTGAGCCAGGAACAGATGTACAATCTGGCTGATGAATCGGAACCATCTGAAACAACTCTTTTAGCCTCAGTTCAATAAATATACCTTTCAACACGTTCGCAGGAAAAACATGTGGAGTCACAACACAGGCTTTGCTTTTGTGGAAGCCCGTACCTGTAACCTGCAGAGTTCTTATGAAGTAAATTGCTTGCCTATTAATAAATATAGTGTATATTGTGTTTTTTAAACATTTATCTAGCTCTATAGAAACCGTGAAAAACTTTTTAAAAATCTCAGTTGACACCATCACCGAAAACACGCTTGTAATCGACCGTTTATAGGATTTTCACGCCAACTGTTAAACAAGAACAGAATTTTGAGTGCTGTGGTGGTGTCTCCTCAGGCAATGGAAGGAGAAGAGAGTTCTTTTCTGTCTTTCATTTGACATGGCTCTTCCCTGTTCATCGCTGTTGACTTCTCTCTGTTGAACCAGTGTAAGACATGTCAAACAGACATTTTTGTATTTTCTGCATCTGTGGTCTAAAGACACTGTTTTGAGGGCCAACGCCATTCCAGACTCTCCTCTAAATGTACAGCTTCTCTGTACATTTTTATTTCCACTAAACAGAAACAGTCTTAAGAGTGATTTACACTGCCTGTTTAATGCAGTGTATATGGCCTTTCTTTATTAAAGGTACAATTGTGGAAGTTTGGAGTTGGATTACCAACTTTGAAAGTTGCCATCAAAATCCAAGTTGGCTGCTCAGCGCAACAACAGTAGTGAAAGCTGCAGTAATATACTAGCTAATATTAGCACTTCTGTCTTATATGTGTACAGCCCAGTGCAATTCAGTACAGTCCAACCTCTATCTGTGGACATCTTGCTGGTGTCTGTATGCACAAAATGCAGCGTAATGCAGTGTTATCAACTATGATTGCTAACAATGGCTTACCTAGAACCGGTATTGCAAACAACATCTTGGTTTTCCAACTTGTTGTACTGGGGCACCATCATCTTGGGTGTGACATCATTCCCAACTCCGAACCTTAGACTGTGAACTTCTGAGTTAAATGGAGCGCAGCATTATTCCACCATTGGTTGATTCTGCATAGAAATGCAAAGGAGGCATAAAGAGGGGACTTTGTAGCAGCCTTATAGCATGATCTCTGTATAAATAGGGCTTTAGTAAAGGGTTGGATCGAGTGCTACAGGTGTTTCACACTGAGGGAAGCATGATTTATTTTATGTAAACAGCAACCATTACCAGCTGTGCATTTGAAAGTGTTAGTATGCACGTGTGTGTGTATGTTTTGAGAAAAAATAAATGATCCATATGCTACAGACTCACTCTTTGAAGATGCACATGTCTCCCACTCAAAAGACGTTTGGTAGCAGAAGTCATTAATGGGACTTGTTTCCCATCTGCACAAGTAAAACAGAAGAGGAGCTGCATGTTGGAAATCTGAATGTGCTAGTGATTTAGGATGTCACTCTGCAGTAAACACCATGATTCAAAACCCCATACGACCCCCTACCGTGCAGAACTCAGAGCTGATCACACATCTACTGCCGACATATGCACCCCCAATGACCCTTAAATAAACACGCCACATTTGTCCTAACAACTCCTTATCGACCCTCAAAGAATGAGTTTGATTTGATTTGCATGTGAGTTTGTAAGTACGGGGAAGGGAAAGAAAAGAGGAAAATCTCTGACAAGATTCGGTTTCTCCCAAAGGGCTTGAGAGTCAGTTAAACTGTCTACAAATTGCTCACAGCCCAATAATTGAGCTCAAGTGCTCCAGTAGGAGACAGACCCTATGGAGGATCAAATAACTGATTACTTAGGAAAAGAAAGTGAGGGTGCCAGTGAAGATTTGTTGAGGAACCAAAAGATCAGTTTGTGTAACAAAAGATATGGCACAGACTAGAAATTCCTCAGAATCAAATGTGTATGAGATGAAAGTTTGGGAGAAGTACGCAGGAACGGGTGCCATCGCTGCTGTTGCACAACTTCTGTAGAATGTTTTGGAGTCTAGAGCGGTTCTTGCTTCCTTAGACAAATACGTTATTGTCAGCTTTCACTTAAATGTATTAATTGGCTATTTAATAGGAATTTTATGCCACTGCAAATCACCACAGAAATGGTCATGACTACAACCAGCCCGGCACGGCAATCTCAATAAGTGATTGACCCTCGAAACCTGGAACAACATCAATTTTCTCGTGCCGCTGTAACACAACTTTCACATACATTTAAACCTTTGAAACCTGAGCAAACTAGTTTGATTTCTATTGAAACCATGCCTGAAAAGGCAATGAGAAACTTGGCAAAAATGTCCTACAAATTGCAAGAAATTAGAGGGAAAAAAAATGACCAGAAAATTTCTTTAGAGAGAGAGAAATTATCAGAACAGACAAAAATGTTGGCATCTTACATTTCAGCAAAACCACTGATACGTTAGATCCTGTAACATTTTACATATGTAACATATGTTACATGTTTCATATGTATCTTATCAACATTTCTAAAGTAAAGTAGCCTTCCAAGGTGCAGACCACTGCTCAAGACCAACAAAAAACAAAGCTGATTGTTTGTGGCAAGTCATCACAACATTTTCAGGACCTTTTTTTTTTTTTAACACAAAATGTGGGTGGATTTTAGCCACCAGTCAATGTTCCTTCACCAGGGCTAGTGCCATGAAAAATGTTTGTTTTTTTTAACTGAGACCTGCTGCTTTTCTTGATGGGATTGTGCCATCAAAAGTGGGTATATCAAGTCAAAACATGATCTTTTCCTAACCATAACAAAGTGTTCTTTGTGGCTAAGCCAAACCACACGCTAACCACACTCTGTTGAAAAGTAAAAACGAAACCAAAAAAATCATGTTTTCACATATCTTCTACACAATTAAGTTCAAATTTAGCATATCTGTGATTAGCAAAAATGCACAATGTCAACATTTACTATGGCAATTAAATTGCTGACAAGTGATAAGCACAGATTTATTTGGGTGAGCAAAGGATTTCTGTTCTACAGATATGAATGAAAAGATACAATCAGTGCAAAAACAGAATAAAACACAAAGGCGCTGAGACATCAATGAAATCCCAGACTTGCACACAAAAGAACAACAGGACACTGATCCCAGCTTTGCCAAAATTCATCCCAGCTGTCTCAAATGGAACCACTACTTTGTTGCTAAAGACAATTCAATATCCTGAAACATGGGCTGAATAGACTGAAAAAGCATTTTTACACGTCTCATATGCAGAGACCTTTGACCCAGTGCTTCCTTTAACATACATGTGGACTGATGGTATCTGCTGGGAGGATCAGCGCTCTGCATTCTGATCATTAAAGTCTCCTCTTTGAAAGAGAATTGGACAGCTATTAAGTAGTTTGACGATTCTCATGTAGTAGTTGGACACCTTGTGACTGTTAAATGTGGGGAAAAACCAATTTGAAATGGTTGTGCATGTTTAGGGAATTAAGGAATGAGGTGGATAGATGTTCGCTTCAACTGCTTCTTTCCCAAATACAATTTGGTAAGCTTGCCATATTTATATCGTCTTTCTTGATTCTATAATATAATACAATATTCAGTGTAAACGAAAAATAAGTAATATTTCGCCTGATAGGAAATGTTTTCCTTGTGGACAGTGGTGGAATGTTACTAAGTTCATTTACTCAAGTACTGTACTTAAGTACAAATTTAAGGTATTTAATTTATGCTACTTTATATTTTTACTCCACAGTTCAGAGGGAAATATTGTACTTTTTACCTCACTTAATTTATCTGAAAACTTAAACCACTAATTACTTTGCAAAATAAGATTTTTGCAATAAGAGAACATAAATATGTTTTGTTATAAATTAAATTACCCAACAGTTAAACTGCTGAAATGATTTGTTGATTATTTAATTAGATGCTTGCAAAAAAATAAATAATTTTTCTGCATATGTCTTTGATAAATATTTAAGTCATCTTCTAATTTATTTAAAATTATTTTGAGTTTGTCTGTGGTTTGTTGTTGATGGGTTTTTTATCTAGATTTGTCTGCACTGGGTACTTTTACTATTAATACATAAAGTGTGTTACCTATTATACTCATTTATTTTTTACTTTAGTAACATTTTCAATGCAGGACTTTTACTTATAAGAGAGCATTTTCACAGTGTTGTAGTAGTACTTTTACCAGATACTTGTGTTAGTTCTGAATACTTCCTCCACAGCTGCTTGTAAGGTCACAAATTGCCAGGATTTTAATGTGTTGCTACTCAGTGTTAAACTTACTTAAACACAGATGGTGTTAAATAATGGGAGGCATATGTCTATCCCAAAATATGTGTTCATATTTTATTGTAGAGGATTTAGACATAAACTTGACACAGGAAAAGACAGGGATGAGGTTCTGATTTTTTTTAAAAATTTTTTAGGTGCAAAAAAATGAATCTTTGGCAGTGTTTGGCACATTATAATAAAAGCCGAAGACTACACCCAAGGAAACAAGGCAAGTAAGCATGTGTAAAAGGCATTTTTCATTTTGCGGTATTTTTAAAGAAGATGTAATATCGACGGATTAGAACAAAACCATAAAGGAGCATGAGGAGTGGAGAGAGAGGAAACGAGGGATGCATGTTCCACAGATTCTCCGGTTCCACATTCCTGCAGTGCAAGGAGGTGTAGTTCACACATCCTATCTGCTCGCTCAATTTAAATATTTTGCTCTGTTTTAAGTGCTTCTTAATTTTTCAGGGTTTCCAGCCCTTCCAGCTGATCCCTTCCAGATGTGGTTCAAGTGGGAGGTGAGTGAGGAAGCAGGGGCAAACACACTCCACCCTGCACACACATATACAGAAGTTTATATGCACACACACAATCTAAAATTCATCCTTTTCTACACTCATATAAAACAGCTTCACCCCTTTCTTTATCTCTCCATTTCAGGTCAGAAATATTTATCAAACACACAGCAGGACACACACACACACACACACACACACGCAGAGGCAAGGGTATGGAGGTCATGTCCAATGTTTTCCTCAAATTATGAGGGAATTACAGATAAACTTGTTTAAAAATTGTTTTTAAAAAAACCCCACCAAAATAGAGAAGGGAAAATGATTCCTGCAGCGGTCGAGCAGCCACAAACTCTGCCGCGTGGGCCAATCACTGTCACGATGAATGCAGACATGCCACATCTTGATCAATTACAGAAAACCTCCAGGCTTATTTGCTGCAGGGTTCAAAAACATTCTTCCAAAGGTCTTGGAACAAATAAATGATCAACTCCGGAATATTGTAGAGGAGCTCACAGCCACACAGTCACAAACACGAGGGAATGTCCGTACTCATGAGAGAGTAGGTTTTTGCCTCCATTTTTGTTTGGATTCACAGTCATATCCAGTTACCTTTAATATTAATTCTCCTTGATATTGAATTGAATTAAAGTGTACGTGCTTACTTTTACAATTTTGCATCGCATGTATCTCCTGCTTATACATCACACTTTAAAATTTTGAATCTTTTACCTTTGCTGTATTACTAACCTGCAAATTGCATTAAATTACCCTGTTGTATGAAATGTCCAATACAAATATAATTGCCTACTCACCCTCAAGTCAACGACTTTGTTTTAGTTCAGCATGAGAAACTACTCATATATGTTTTTCATTCATTCCAGTGAGCATTTAGACAGCCTCTTTTTATGTCAGTTTTAATATTTTCTTATGTCCCACAGTGTACATTATGCTATTTTTAAATAAATATTTGTAATGCAAGATTTTAGATGCAACTTTTATGTGTGCTTTGTCAGCAGCCACCTCACAGTCTCAGCTGTCAGGTTGGAACTGAACACAGTCAGTCTTCTTGCAAATGCACCAAAGACTTCAACATTTTTACCCCAAAACAAAGTGACAAATGTTCGCTGTGATTTATTACCAATAAATCGCTGTAAGTTGAGTTTCACATTGTCTTGACTGCAGTGAATTAAAACCAGATCCTGCCTGGAGGGTAAGAAATAAATCAAATAACATTTTAAAAAGATACTTTGGCTTATTAGAGTTAAGTGTTCGTCATTTGTTAGAATAGGCTTAAACAAACCAACAACATGATCATTTAAATCCCCTTAGGCGTCGTAATCATATTTCTAAAACCCCAAAGTTTGTCCTTCAAAACATAATTCAACCAGCAATCAAGTGTGTAATGTTGATGTTTGTCTTAAAGTTTTAGTATTTCCTTATGTCAAACGTTGGTAGATTATGGGCAAAATAATCTGCCTCACATATTGCATGAGACGGCGTGATGTGTGTACTTGCTATACTTGCTAATTTGGGGATTTCCGTGTTTGTGTCAGCACATCAAATTTGTCACTGTATTGTTTTATTTTTGGGGTTTTTTTTCGTAAAGTTTTTTTTTTATGTAAGTAAGTTTTTTAAAGTACATGATAATGTAGTGTTTTAAAGCCTCTTTATAAAGCTAAAGAGAGACATATGGACTATAACAGGTACATTATGTGATGCATGTGACTGACTTTCAGCTATATCCTGCCTCTGTCCTGAAAAAGTCATCATCTTTGTCCTGGTATTCCCCCAACATGTGCTATAAATGCCATAGACAGACAGCTATATTGACCAGATACTGTCTATAAACATCTCCACCAAAGTTTTTGTTGATCTTATGTTTGCCTGCGAACACACTGTGTGACCACAGTGAAGAAATGCAGTCACAAACGTGTCAAAATTGCATCCAAGATTGGGAGGCTGGAAAGAGTGATCTAAGAAATCTCACATCCATCTACACCAAACTTAATGGTGCACAAATGATGGAATGTTTTTTAAAGTAGGTGAGGCATGAAAGAGCCCATAAATAGGCTACCAGGCCCAGGATTTTGGAGAGGTTCAATGCAACATTACCCCGCTGCAAAACAACACGGGAGCAAGCTGAGTGTCTTCATCTCTCCTCATCCTCTAAGACAGACAGAGTGAAAGGAGAGGCACATCGACCTCAGTAACACCAAAACTCTGCACAAAATTTATGGGACCCTGCACAGCGAGACAGTCTGGATGGTGCCAAATCCACCGTTTTTGCCTGCCCAGTTAGAAAACACCATTAGATTGCTTCAGTCAATTCATCAAAAAACAGGGGATTTGGGGAGCTTGTCTAATTTACAAGTCCTCAGGCCCACCATGGAGAGACTGTTGTGGTTGGCTGGGGATGCCTCAGCGCCAAAACTGCAGCCAATGGCAAATTGTTCCTCTCTCTTCAGGTCAAACTGAAACCATTAGAGAGGAAGGGCAAGGCAGTAAAAGAACTGAGGTCAAAAGTGTTCCTGAGAAAATATGGCACTAACGAGCATCTGCTGGCCACGGAAACAGGGTTTTTTTCTTCACGTCCTACCAACACATCCAACCAACACTACAAATGCTGAGTCATGTAGTTAATGGACATGGATCTTTTAAGAGCAGAACCTAATTTTCTCAGCTCAATGGACCCAGGGTGTAGACTCGGGCACAAAGACGAGTGTGGAGAAGGAAGAGGGGGGGGTTAGAGGGCATAAGGACTACATGGGAACTAATAATCCCCTCACAATAGTCTGCGCGTCTGGGTTCTGATCTGCACCACAGAAACTCTCTATGGTCTGGAACATTCCTTCAGACTCAGGTTTAGTTCCTCCTGGAGACAGACGCAGGTTGGCTCTTTATCCTAACTCCCCTGTCGAAGCCAATATTTCAGATCTCATATAGCTCATGGCAGGGGGCCAGCAGTCTAACTGCTTATCATTTGCCGAACAATTTTAGGCCACTATTATACGGAGTTCAATAAAGTGACCAAAGCAGTCCATTAAAATTCAAGGGAAGTTTTCTCGCCATATGTAAAGCAAGCATTAAGCTTCCCCTGAGGACCCTCTCTTAAAAGACTGTCTTGCTAATCTGTCTGGGTGCCAGATTTTCTCTCTGGCCTCAGGTATAAGGGAATTGGCTGTGTAAATCATTGTTCTTGCATATTTGTGGACAATATTCGAAGCTCCAGCCAAGCATGCCAAGAAAGTGTTTATGATGTTTTAGATTGCATGTCATTCCTGACTTACACTGTGAAGCTGTGGCCTCTGAAGACCGGACTGAAAAATAAATTCAAGCAACTTAGCCACTTAGCACTCACACATTCAAATTTGACTATAGCAAAGTGATTTTGAAAGATTTGATTTAAGACAATGATTCTTTTGACTGCTTTCAATCCTGCTGAATTCAGAAAACAGTGCGCTCAGTTATCTCTCTATTTAGGTAGCCATGTCAACATTTCCTCACACCGCATGCAATGCCATGAATTGTTGATAGAACCAAAAGGTAACTCATTTGTCTTTTTACGTGACCAACTTCAATAGAGTGCCTAAGGAATGACATTTTGCTGTAGGCCAGTCCAGAAGTAATGCCGATCCTTTTCAAAAAGTCTGTAGGAATTTTTCAGTGGATTTTGGCAAAAAATGAGCCCTGTGGTAAACAAATAATGATACTTGCATGTTGTTAATGTAGATAATTGCCACAAATGAACACCACTTTCAGGATTTTTTAGAGCCTATGTTTAGTCACTAAAGTAAAAAGCGGATCAGAATCACGTTTATTGGCCAAGTTCAACAAATAAGGAACAAGGAATTTTTTCCGGGTTGGCAATGCTCACAGTACAGGGGAGGGAAATAAGTTAGGGATAAGAAAAATAGAAAAAAAGACAGACATAGACATGTAATTGTATTTACAAAAGGAAGAGATAGAGAATATATACAAATGTACAGTATGTCATTCAAAATTATATATATATATTATATATAATGACATACACTATGGTAATTTTCACTGCTTTTTTTGTCTGATTCAGCATGACGTATTGCTGTTGGAGAGGGCAGAGCCTGTCGGTGAAAGAATTCACTTTGATTGGCAGTTCAGCTCATGGAACAAGAAGAGAAATGGAAATGAGGAAAGGAAATGACTAAAGTCAAGAACAAGTGAGATCGAAACAAAATCCTTGCATGAGGAAAGAATTTTTTTTTTTTTTTGCAGTTGAGCTCTTCAGCAGAAATGGTTCGCAATTGTTTGTTTTAATTTTCACCATGAATATCTTTTTTTCTTTCAACATCAGCTTGTGCTGTTAATAGGCCAACTGGCTAACTAGCATCTTGAATCTGTCTTGTTGGTCTGCTGGTTTCCCTTTGTGGATGGCAAATACAGACTATGGCTGCATGAGTTGATTTCTCCCATTCTGGTGCAGAACATACGTGCTCATGTGTCATGCTAGTTGACAGTTGGCTGCAGTCCTTGTGGCATTTTCATGTGCAACTTTTTGGCCGAGACAGAAGGGACACGAGGCGACGCAATAGTCGGCCCTCTTTGCCACCAGTTCTTTGATGGAAGTTTGGTGTGTCTGGGCCTTAAACTTTTTATTCAGTCTTGTTTTTCCAATGCAGCCTCTCAAACAGTGATACATGCTCAACAGAAATTTGGCCAAGTGGACCAGTTGGACGTCTAAGAGTACTCATGGGGTGCTAGAGAAGAAAAAAATCTCTCCCTTCCCAATTAATCTAGTTATTTGATCAGCTTAAAGAATAGACACTAAAGAAAGGGTCACTGCAATGGAATCACAGAAAAACAAGTGAGCATGTCTCACAATCATTGTTCGGGTTGAATGGATGATTTTGTTTTTTATGATCACATTTAAAGCCAGAACAACAGCATCATGGTTAGCAGGACCACAGCAGCACTTTGGTAAACATGTTGTAGAGCTATGTAAAACAGCGCTAATAAAGCCCTGCTTCTTTTTCTTGTCTGGTTGCTGCAGGTTAGATACGGCAGAGGTTGGGTGGAAACTTACTGTGATGCTCATTCTAAGTTGCTGTTTCCTTAAAAGGTAACATTTGAACTATAGAGACGCTGTACTTTTTTGCCAAGGACACGTGGTTAAGAAACAATCATATCTAGTAATAACATGGGACACAGATCATAAAAAATCTGAGCTAGTGGAAACACACATTCCATGTCTGTTTCTGTTAGTAACATTTACTTCCACTGATGTTGAGTAACACAAACCTAGCTCGCTATCTACCACAGTGTCATGGATGAACGCAATGAAAACAGAAACAATCTAAACCCTCAGGTCTGAGACATCTCACATTTAGAGTTTGTGTAGACTGACTTTTGCTGGACATAAGTGTTTAACATTTATAGATTATTGAACTTGCCGCTACCCTTTTGCCTTTGCTCATAAAGTGCTGAGCACAATCGTCCTGCATGCATAGGAACAGACCAAGAAAGCACCAAACCACAAAAAGATGCAATCAATATGATGTTTAACAGGTTTGGTATGGCCTTAATAAAGTGCACAAAATGGATTTTTCATGGTCCTGTAAAGACTATGTATACCACTGCCATATGTACAAAATATTGCCCGTATGCATGCAAAATCAATTTGTGTGCAGACATATTTTCAGACCACTAGGAACACTTTTTGCATCCCATTCCTTTTTTTCCAATGTGCAACTTGTAAGAGTTCTCGGCCATTTACACAGTCCCCTGCAATTCAGCACCAAATGTATCCTGTCTTTTCTCTTGCACTGAGTACACATTTGGGTATGTTTGTCATACTGTAGAAAGAGGGGAAATGTGTCCGCCAAACCACACTACTGGCCCATAGATAGGAATTTAGGAGCTAAATGGTCCAACGTTTTACTTACTCTTGTTACGTCCCTCTGTGATTTGCTGTATTTTTCCATATTTCTTCACTTTCACAGCATTTAATGCACTTAGGTGAAATTGCTTTTACTGCTCAGTTCAGAGATATTTAAAAATACAATTATCGTTCCTGACTAAACTGTTGTCTATGTAAATGTGTCATTATTATATTATTATTGTCACAAAACTTTCAACACAGGACTTTCCCTAGGAGACCTATGTTCAGAATAGTGTAAAACCAAGGATGGTTACCGGTACTCAATTCATTTCTAGCAAGCCCTTATTTCCCATTGTTTTTGGCTTACTTGAATGCATCACCTGACCTGGCATCTAAGGATCCACTCACACCTGGTGTGTTAAATTAGTCAAACAGGGAACCGCCATGTTTTTGGTTAAGTCTTAATTTTTATTGTTTGATAAATGAATGTATTGCCTCATTGATTTGGACTTAGTTTTTGTAATAGCCTCTTCATTTTTGGGGAATGGTTGTTTGGGTTTAGTCATTTCATATGAATGCAAAAGGCAGACAAATCAGTTTAGCGTCACACAGCAACTCTCCTCACATTCTGCAAATCAGTCGACACCCAAAGAACCCTTGGACCATCACTCAAAAACAGCACTCAAAAGTACAACCCAATGCAGCAAGTTGGTCATAGTTACCATGGCGTTTGTGGGTGGCTATTTCAAGCTTATTTAATAGACGCAATAGTATCAACCAAAATGATCTTGTACAAAGTAGTATTGAAATGTCTCCTGCGCAGCCAGACAGATTTTCACGACTGTCCCCGGCGCAGAGCTCACATCTTTGCAGCATCTACAACCCATGCAGTCTGTGGTGTGGTGAAGTTGACCACGATGTATTTGATGGCTGTGCGACACACCACTCCATTCACATTATGGGTAAGGAATGAAGTATTCTATCACTTTAAGGGCACTTAAAGTCTTTAATGAATAGAGTGTCCCGGCAATGAGGTTTTGCTGAAAGCCAACCTGGAAGCTAACAATTCCCTGGTTCCTTCAACAAAAAGCCAATGGGATTTTTCCATCGGATTTTTGGACCACTGCACAAAATAAACTCTGTCGTAAACAAACTTTTATGAGTGGGCACTAATTTGTTGGATATCATACGAACCATTGTATGTGCTTTTCCTAAAATATCATACGCACTGCTGAACGAGGATGTGATGCTAAGCACGATTATGTAGAAAATACCAAGAAATTAAATGAAATGTGAGTAAAGGGGGTGTAGGCTTCTTGCGCCCTTTCTATGCCTGGTCCTAACTAATTTAACCAGCTTTCATGGGGGTCCAGGAAGACCTACCAGGATGCTTGGGCCAGAGAGACCAATTGTTTAAGTATGGCGACCCACCCTATTCAGCCCTAATCTACTTAGATTGTACCAGAGATATATTATATTTAAATGTGACACTGAATGCTTGGAAAAAAAATCACATTGGAAGCAAAGGAGGCTCTTCACTCAAAGAGCCTGTGTTCTCACGAAGATCAGGATGGGAATGAGAGGCACAGTTCTTATGTGCCTTTTCCCAGAGCCTCTCATCCCTCTACAGGCCAAGTCTACTGCCAAGAGAAGTTCCAGGTGGTCTCCAGGCCGCCTTTGATCCTCACCAACAAGGGTCCCTTGGACAGATCAGTCAGTGTAATCACTTGTGTTTCAGAGTGCTCGGGGGAAACAGTACTGCTCCATTTCCCTTTCATGGCATGACCTCAACAGTGGCAGCCATAGCCTTGAGGTGACACAGACCTCTGTCCAAATAGGCTTCTCTGTTGTCCCTATCTAATTGAAAGGGCAGCAGATAAACGTTAGAGACAAGCTGCCTTGGTGAGGCACAGAAAAACAAGCAGCGAGAGGAGAGAGGGGTGGCGTTGCCCACCTCCGGTGAACACTATTTCGATTCAAGTGGGGAAGATTGCTGGCGAAAAGCACTGTGGCACACAGCCCGCCTGAAACTTGCCATGCAACACTTATTTTTAGTTGACCCTTCAAGTTTACATCATGGCCAAACCAAGTCCAGTTACTGACACTCAAAGTGTTGTAGAGGTTCAAACCGTGTTTGCACGAACACCCTGCGTTGGCAAGGTGTAGCTGGTGCTGCGGACCAGCTGCACAGACACTGTGCAAAGAGGGCCCTGAACTCCATGGCAGCTCATCTTTGGACTCTGGAGCGAGAGGAGCGTGTTTGTCTTGGATGAACTAGAGACAGACCTGCTGCCAGCTTCTTTGAGCAAGTGCTCGAGCAGCAACCAAGTGGGTTTGGTACATAAAGATTGCGGGCGGGGGAGCATTCTTGCATTTCACTTAAGATTAGTATTAAGTTTCTGAGAAACGCTTGACACACATATTTATTTTATCGCAACATAGTTATTTTATTGTTCTGTTAAACACCATGGGATAGGTTGTATTCTTGCTCTCTTTGTGCATTTTATTTGACATTTCATGCCACAAGGAAGAAAAGACAGGCTTCAACTATACTCGTCTCTGTCTTTAAGAGTGCACGAGTACTCTTCGTTGATGCTCCGTTGCCATGGAAACTGTAAGACACAAGCCTGTCTCTGTTAAGTCAGTCATGCGCTGTGGTTTACCGTTATAGAGGCCCTTACCGTTGTCCCATTAAAATCCCTTCAAACTGTGGTTATTTAGACCTTTTAGGCCTATTTCCCAGTAATAGTTCCCATATGTTTCTCAAGAGATATCAATCTTATCAGGCAAAGTACTAACCAAAAGTAAAAAAAAAAAAAAACATATTTCAGGTAACCAAAGTTCTTGTAAAACCCCATATTTCCATAAACCACATTAACTTATTACCTTCACCTTGAGGCATGACTGTGGGATTGCCAAGACATTTTTCTTCCTTTTTTACTTACCTTCAGAGGTTGTTCAGAGTTGCATATCAATTATAATGAAGTGATCATGCATGCATTTCCATTAAGTGAGAAATGTCCACGTTAAAATTTGTAAACCTTTTTCTATAGGTTCTGTTGAGATCCTCGGTGACATGAGATAATAGTAAATACTTTGCCTTGACACTTATATTACAACTCAAACTGAAGGTAAATGACTTTTCACATGGAAACTGACCTGAATCAGTGAATCTGCAGCCTGCAATGAACACACTTACAAATACATTTTTACCTTATTGTGGCTTATCTCAACCCAAAATGGTAGTTTACATGCCACAGATTAGCACTCATAAACACCATTCATTAGCAGGCTCTGAGAACGCCTCCCAAGGGTCCTTGCCAACAGATTATGCTGTGATTTATGTGGTGTGAAACTCGTGGCCGCGACAAGCTGTGAACTAAATAAGTGGAAGATTAAGGTCTGGTGAAAATAAACACAGAGGATATTGCGCATTAGTGAAACCTGTTCTGTTGAAAAACAACATATTCCATCACTTCATCTCCAGCTGGGGTTTTCCGGGATTGGTTTTCATTTGTTTCGTGATTCATGGTTCTCACTTCTCGTCATTCCCTCTTTTGCCTTTTTGTAATTTAAAATCTGTCTAATCCCCTCTTAAAACTGGCAATAGTATATCTATTTATAAATTAGGTGCAGGTGCTATCTGAAGACAGGAGCTCCTGGGGAGAGTGTTCAGTTCTTTGAGATGAGAGATAGTGGCTTCAGGGACACAAGAGTCTTGTATTTGTAATAAAGACAGCAGTGTTTACAAATGTCCTCAAACCTAAATTTAGAGACTAGTTGGAGAAATTTCACTGATGCTGCAACATCAGAGATTTTTGTCAACTAAAGGGTTTATTGTATTTGCCATGACATTCTCTAAAAGTCAGTCCACCACTTTATTCCAGGAATATCTTAACAACAAATAGATTCTGTCTTTCACGGATTGCCTTGAAATTTTGTACAGATACTCAGGTTGTCCAAAAGATGTGCTAGAAAAATTGCTGAAAATTTCTATCTATCTATCTATCTATCTATCTATCTATCTATCTATCTATCTATCTATCTATCTATCTATCTATTTTTTATGTAACATAATTTTAAATCTAGAACGATAATAATAATTAAAGATATAGTTTTGTAGACATTTCTTTCTATTTTTTTTTTAACAAGTTGAAGTTTCTGAGACAAAAACAAACAAAAACAAAACAATTTGCTCAGGTTTCAAAGGTTCAAATAGCTTGTGACAGGAGTCTGAGTGCAGTGAAGAGAAAACTGATGTCGATCCAGGTTTATAAGGGTTAAAAGCTGCATGTTTGCACTGTCTTATTGAGCATGTTAGCATGTTGATGTTGGCATGTAGCTCAAAGCACCTCTGCACCTAAGGACTGTAGACTGTCTTGTTTCCACCTAAAGAGCTTGAATGTATTTCCGAATTATCACACCTTTGTTGCAGCAGTGAACCTGTCTAAATACAGTAAAACTTGATGAAAGGGCTCATGACCCAACAGTGACCACCAGCCTTCAGCACTTCAGTAGCCCATCAGTTAAACCACGAGACAGAAATGGAAGCTTTCTTATGCAGCTGCTCTCAACAGTGAGGATATAAGGAGGAGCGACCTTCAGGCCTTTGACAATTTTTCTCTTTTTGTTTAGTCAGGCCGGCTGCAGGCTGTGCTCTGTCATCTAGCTGGTGTTCCAATTTTGATTTAAAGCAGAGACTCGGCAAGTAAGCCAGGCTGAAATACTATGCTCACACACACATGCGCACATTCACATGAACAGCTATGGGGGACATCAGCACACTGCTACTGACGCATGAAGCAGCATCTGTCACACTAACCCAATTTTACTTATTCCCCACTCACTGTGTACTGTAAACTTGTGTACCTTTACCCACTGAAATCCTCTGCTTCTGGTGCTTCTCACCAAGACAGAGGGCATGAGGGGTGGGCAAAAGTTTTTAAAGCAAATATTTATAAGTCCTGCCACATCTTATTATATCCTCACCAAGCAACAGTGGGGATGTAGCTTAATTACATTGTTTATGATGAAACATTGGTTTTACAGCATACTGTAAATTTTTGACAGTTGTAAGCTTGTTAGAATTTCATTGTTTTCCATTACAGAAATCCCCTTTTTATCCCTGTTTATTGTGTTTTCTATTAAATTCTAATTCTTGTGGAAGATTTTCCAAGTGTTACTCTAGGTCTATTCCCTATTTTGAAGTTAAAACATTTCTTCTTTTGATGCTTTTCATACCATTAATCACTTTGAAAGAATGTTTCAGTTTTTCAGAAAGTGGACATCTCGTCATTTATTTCATTTCGAAATGAGCCTCTTTAGCAGAATATGTAAAATCTGCAAGACACATGCTGGGATTGAAGTATCAATCTGCAATAGCCTTATCAAACACAGGTGTTCTGGTGCTAACTGTTGACGTCGCACTCCCTTCAACTCCTGAGCTGTCAGTCTTAAATGGGGAAGACTGATTAGCTGAAAGAGTATCTGCCTGAAAGATGAATACAGTGGATTCAGAGGTTGGCTTTTAGACAGAAACTAACAAGCTCTACCTGTGATGCTCCATGGCTAGAATACCAAAGAGAGGAGGCAATTGGGGAAATTTTCACATCATCTGTCAAGTGTTCTCACTCCAGCATCTTGATTGTAAGCCAAAGAACATGAAGTTCCTCTGTTTTCAACCTTTCTTCTGTTATATTGCACTATAAAATCTAATAGAATCACGTGTCATGATAAAAACCTGCTCCTTTAATATGCTATTTATTGTAGTGGTTTCATTTAGAGCTGTTTTTGTTTTTTTGTAATTTTATATCTGTATGAGCAATGGACAGAAAGAAAAACTGCTGGAGCATTATGACAAAAACCTACTGGATTGGTACAGAAGTGTTTTCATATTGTTGAGTGTCTTTTTGTTTAAGCAGCACATGTATCCTGTCATGAGTTTTATTGGTTTAAAATTGCTTGTAAGCTTCGCTCAAGTCTGGTGTTTTTCCTGCAGCTGAGGACATCAATCATAAATTGTGGTCACTGTGTCACAGATTTTAGATGGATGGTCTGTCCATGTCCTGTTGCATTCCTGCATGTAAATTCTGATTAATGCTTGCCCAATCAATTAGGCTTCTTCGTTGTGGCAGTGCTTTGCCTAACGGCGCGCTTTCATGCAAATCAAGGTCGCATGAAGTTCAGCCAACCTGTTGGTTCAGCAGCTGTAAAACGCACAACCGCTGGATACAGATGTGAGGACAGACAAAATATACTCTGCAGTCATTCTGATGACAGAATGACTGAGACTACGTTCTGTAAACTGTGTTTAGTGTGTCTTCTAATTGAAGAGGTTAACTAGCGGTGGCTTTTTATGAGGGGAAACTAAATGTCCTAAGGGCAACACAAAAATCATTTTTGTTGCGGTCATTGGCTACAAATGATTCAACCAGTGCTGAGAATAAGAGTTTCAAACAAGCTGTTATAAAGATGTATTGGATCTGAAGCCACTACATGTAGGCATGATCATTTTTTGAGTGTTAAAGGCATTTAACAGAGTGCACCAGGTGCAAAAAGATACAGACAGATAACTACTACCTGCAGACCTGCAGTTGTGAAAGGTTTGCCAAACCAGAAGGTTCTGTTCAGCGCCGTACCGAGGCAAGCTTCTAACTATTTCATCGGGCCAACTCACAGCCCAAGGGTGGGTCCAGTGGCTCAGGTAAGCTCGTTAGAAAATATTGCAAGTTTCGGGCAGGCAGGTCATTAAGCGACAAAGCAGCGTTCTAAGTTATTTATAGGTTTATTGGGCAATTATACAACTTCCACCTTCTCTTCCCCTCTCAAGTTCTCACTCTCCGTCTCTTTCACTCAACAAGCAGCAAGCAGCTTTATCACCAGTGCTGCTGCGTTCAGTTTCCTGTTATTTGGTTTTTGACGGTGAAAATCTTATGAAATCCGACAAGTTTAAATCTTCCCAGTCTTAATGTCTGGTAAAAACATTTCCCTCTCCAATAGTTAAGGCCGAACATTTTGCCCTAACTGTGAGACAGTCCCTCTCTGCCATTTCCCTTATGTTTGATTTTTTTTTTTTTTGTCAAAAAAGGGGGCAATAGGGCCCATAGGTAGCTGCATGTTGCCTATAGGAAGATCCACCACTGTTTGTGTTAAGCATTATATTGTCAGTGATTAAATTTAAATGTGAAGATGGTGAGAATTTGGAAGGGTCCGCAATCTCGGTCTGCTACAGTTTGGGCTTAAATAGTATTGGCTTGAAATAGAAGAGATTTAACAGTATTTGTTTCTCTCCTGTCTGCATAAATATGATTTGTTGGATGGACTTTTCTATTGTAAATGTAGATTTCAGAATGGAAGAAAGATTTAGACTCTAAACAGTTTCCTTTAGGTTTTTTTCTGCTTGGATTTCAGCTTTAAGAGGAGGGAAAATACTTCTGATTTCAAAAATCATTTATTGCAGCGGATTGCTGATGCAGTCAGTTCCAATTTCATCTGTATGAAAATGAACAGAGAACATTCCTCGGTCTCCCTGCTGTATAAACTGAAAACTGGATGGCGCCTCTCCAGACCGGAGTCTCTACGAACTTGCCTACCTTGGCTCTGAGCCACACTTGTGTAACATAGCGTACACACTGTAAAGGCAGCATCATCACAGGCAGAAAAAACTTGGCCTTTTGTGCCTTTTGGTGTCAAATCGGCCTGCAGAAGTCATGTATCAGTTCTGTGTAAATGAAAATCATGTTGTCCTGGGAGTCTTTTTCTCTTTTGGAAATCAGCTTAGAGCCTAACAAATTTTCATCCCAATTCGTCGAATATCACCGCTGTGAAATTCGTGAATATAGGGCAACATTAAACTATCTGTTCTGCTTATTATCAGTGATGTGTATTTGTATCTTTGATTTGGCTATTTTTACATTTCATAAGCTGGGTCATAATTACCAACCAGGACTTGGAGGTTACGTCCTTGGCATGTTTAGCTCAACAAAAAAATAAAGGATTCAATATGTCCCCATCAGAACTATATTTCTTGAAGTGTGGAAATGGCTTTGAACAAGCATTTTTACATCTTTTTGCAGGAAAAAAAACAAACAGAAAAAAATACATAATTGATCGGCTCACTGAGCAAACAAAAAAGAAAAATCATCTTCTGGTGAACTCTGAAACTCTTTATTTATAAAATCCCTGGCACTGCTCTGATCATGAATTATTTGTCTTGCCTTATTTTAGCCAAAACACATTTATTTAAACACCAGGGCTTTCTTATCGTGCAAAACACATTTCTCTTTCAGATCTTAAGCCATTTATGACCTTTATTATTTACTTCTAACTGCAGACAGCAGCCTCCCAGGTAATGAAGGGCTTACGTCAGCGAGGCAGACCATGTGAACCCAGCAGGGGATGAGCAACTGACAATAGAAACTGTATTGCACCCTCTTCTGGAATAAAAATAGCATAGCAATGCAACTCATGAAGAGCAGTAATTTATCTCTAGATTCTATTACATTTCTCCTTTTCCCTCCAACATAGACAACTTGACAGCTGGTCTATTTAGACTAATGCATTTTATCTCTCAGCCTGGATCTATCTATACATCTATCTGTTATGCCTTAATGTACTGTAGCTGTAACTGTACATACATTTAATTTTAAAATACGTCCTAAAATTAGGACACGAATATTACTTTAGATTCACATACATAAATTACTGATTAATTTTATTTAAGGTATTTTATATAGTATATTTACAAAAGAGATTTAAAAAAATAACTAAATTAAAAATATTTTGTAAATATGAAAACATGAAAATAAGAACAAGCATTCAGAGGAAAAAAAGTATCTTCTTTCAGGTGATTCGGGGTTAAAAGAAAAGTTAATTTTTCTAAAAGCTAGATACTTCCTTTCTTTCTTTTTTTCTCCTTTTTTTGTCGCTGTCGCTCAGCCGATGACGTCCTTCCTGTTTCGCCGTATCAACACGTGTGCGGTGTTCAGTCTGGAGCTGAAGGGAATAACAGCAGCTAAACCTCAGCTTTCAAACACCTTGGTGTGGTGTCTTCATTTTTTGTCGGGGGAAGGCTTTGCCGACTAAGCGGTCAAAATGGTGAAGCCTCGGTTCAAGGGGAAAAGCTCGATAAACCCCTCTTCGTCCAGCAGCAACCCCGGTGAGCTGAGCTAACCCACATTAGCCACACCGTTTGTTTACAGCTAACGCTAATTGTTGCTAGTTTGGTGATACTGTGTTATGGAAAAGACATTTTAGTATTATTTTCCCTTGTTAAATTATCTTAGTCACTGACTTTAAGTGTGCAATATGTCAAAATGAAATTCATATTTCGGGTTGATGTAACTTCAACTAAACCCTGGCCCCTTTTATAACGTGTCGGGTGAAAGTGTTTAAACTACTTATTCTTAACATCTGCAAAACAGCTGCTGATATTAGATGGTCTAAGGATGTCTATCGGTGCAGCTCTATATTTGAAAAGCGAACTGTGTTGAACAAATGGTTAAAATAACTGTACATGTATGTAACAGATCGACCCAAAGGTGCTGGAGGGAACAACATGAGGGACCGAGCCACTATCAAGCGTCTGAATATGTACAGACAAAAGCAGAGATGGTAATTTATTTCAAAGATTTGCATTATTCTTATGAGCTACTTATTGGCTGTTTTTCTAAGTGGCATAATTAAATAACAGGTGCACACTGATAAGTATCTTGTGTTCCCAGTAATGACCGTGGGAAGGTTATCAAACCTCTGCAGTTCCAGTCCACAGTGGCTCCAGGGACTGTAGCCAGAGTGGAACCCAACATCAAATGGTTTGGTAAGTGTATTTTTGTGTATGTTATATATGTTTTTAGCAATATCTGCTGTGGTAGTCGTGAGTATATTGTGTTTTCGATGTCTTTCTTAAATGTGGAACTAACGTGGTACAATATTATAACAGGAATAACTGCTTTGAAAGGGTAGAACTAGTAGATGAGTGCAGAACATGTATGAAATATTTCTTAATGGGTTATTGATTATTGTGTTCAAGTTTGGTGAAAAAGACGACAAGACTGAGAGGATGTTTTTTTTTTCCTGCATTATGAACTTCGAAACCTTAATATGTTCCTACTTCTGTCAGACTCATTTATGCTTGACGTAGTTTGGGTACTGGACACTATTTACTACTTATTTATAGGCATTTTAAGTGTTTGTAAGCTTGACATCTCAAACTTTTTTTTAAAAATGTATTTATCTATTAATATTATTAAGTGCAAAGGGCAGTACAAAAAATAATAACAAAAACAGAGTATTGACAGGTAATGCATACAGAGCAGCAGAAAGCCATGCGCAGCGAAAGTGAATCTTACCACTGTGGGAAACAATGTGACAGATAAACAGAGTTTTTTTTATTCATTTAAAATATTACAGCTTATTTCCATAGCAGTGTGTTAGAATCATCACTAACCATATTACTGTTTGTTGACTTTAGCAAGATGTTACAATAGATATTAGGTGCTTGCCATTAAAGTGTAAAACAATACTAACAGTACTGCATCACTAGAGTTCTGTAGATTTATCAGGTTTGATAGAATTCAGAACGGCCGCTGCAAGAGGAACGGTCTGATGGTGGACATGAGGGCTGTCACTTTCTCAAAAAAAAAACAAAAAAAACATTAATTCCAATGCAATTCATTTAGCCTGACCCCAGAAGCCTTTGTAGAATTGACATTGTATCATTGATTCATGTTGCCTCAGCTGTTTCACTTTAGTGATGAGCTCATTTTACTTTGAGTGAATTGGGTTTTTATATTTGTGGCATCAAATCCAAAACAGGGTACCCGTGTTACTCCTCAGATGGTTTTGATGTCAAGATTATTCGTTTAGCACAATTCGTTTGTCCTCTGCAGTTTGTGTTAGCAGCAGCGTAGTGCACTGATATGGCAGTAGGGCACGCACTTACACGGACCTTTTAGGAACACCTATGGCAGAAATATATACAAATGAATACATTAGAGTATTTATTCTTTGACCACCAATCGACACCTTAACCTGTTAAGTGAATACATCAGTTTTTCATTGCAACGATGGCAGATGTTGAAAGACAGATGACATTATAATCTTATGTTATATTCACGTGTGCACTTTTAATTATTAAGTTAGAGTACACCTGATATGACTAATCAGAGAGTGTGAAAGGAAACTAAACTAATAAGACAAAGAGTTGCAATTGTGATTAAAAAATATGAAGTCTGAACTCAAGATGCCACACTCACAATCTGCATCTACATGTTCTGTATTTCAGCAAATACCCGCGTGATCAAGCAGTCGTCCCTTCAAAAGTTCCAAGAGGAGATGGGCGCAGTACAGAAAGATCCATATCGAGTGGTGATGAGACAAAGCAAACTCCCCATGTCCCTCTTGCATGACAGAGTCAAAGCCCATGTGAGTATAGAGCTCAGAAAGCTCTTTTTAAAAGAAAGAACGATTTCTGTTTTTTTTGTCCTGTGCTGTTTGTGTAATGGTGTGTGTCAGGGAGGCTCTTATGAGGGGATGTGGATTGTTAGTGTGAATTATCACCTTTTATACATTTTATGATGCGTATACTGGCATATCAAGCTAGTAACGTTTTTACCTGACTAATATTATTCGGAGCAGGGGGAAACCATGGCTCTGTTTCCCTCAGTGGCTTATTTCTCGGGATTTTATGAGGTGAGACGAACATGAGGCCTCACTTTAATCCTCATTCAATTCTCACTCTGCCCCTCTGTGACCCTGAGTGCACGAGCGCTCTGTTTGGCTTGGAAGAGTTTCACTCTGCCAGGCTTTAACTTTTTCCACCCCATAACCAACACAATTCTGAATAACATCAAGTTCTTCTTGTTCTCTTTCAACACGGTGGGTCTTTAGTTTATTTTTTTCTGCACACTGGAGTCCCTCATTGAGACCTTCCTCAGAGTTACTGATACTGTGTTTCCTTAACATTTGTGTCTCATTATTGATTGACAAGTGGCCATAAAAGCACCTGTCATATTGTAGTTCTCATATTATCATTCATCATATTTGTACTATTTTCCATGAAGACACCATTATCTACTAATGTGCTTTTAGCCAATTCATGACCTTGATAAAACACTTATGAAGTAAAGAAAACGCTCTTAAACCTGGATGTCTGGCTGCTGATTAACTAGTGGAATGATCTTTTTCCAAATGTCAGATGAGTTAAACCAGAGTTTGCGGTTTGGGAAGGGAAATGCTTTTTCAAAGAACTGGGGAGTCCTGTTGAGGATCTTGGCAGATTATCAGGCAACCTGAAGCCTTAAACATCATTGTTTCTGACAAACCCCATAAACTGTTTGTCCCCCCCAACCCCACCTTTATGGCTGTGTTGCAACAGAGGTATGTCTCGTGATTAAAATCACTGGAAGTGCTGGCTCAGGTTTGGCTCTTTTACTGGCTTACTTAATGCATATTTGGGTGTTCTGTTTACTGTATGCATTAGTTTTGTGATTCTGTCTGAAACCCCTGGAAGGACTGCATCGCTTTGACTGGATCAAAAATTGGTTGTAAAACAGACGAAAAAACGATCTTCCTGTTTCCCATATGTTTCAATACAATATTACTGTTCTGTGTGTCTCGTCAGTGTAACTGGATTCGTTTTTTCTCCATTCATGCTGATGTGAAGATGTTGCCCAAACCTTAACAGTCATAACAGATTCACACTGATCATTCTCTCTCCATGTTATATCCATATCAACTGATACACTAGTATCTCTGTGCTATTTTATTATAAACATAATCCTTTATTATGTTTTTTTCCATCTGAATGAAGTATCTCTTGTCCGAGTTGTAAAATCTAATCTTGCCTGATATCAGACAGAATTGTAAACCAGTTACACTCTGCTTCCATCTTCAGTCTGACATTACATCTACTCTAACTGATTTCTGATAACTGAAGACTGACTGATTTTTCCTAACCAGTCACCAGAGCCCAACCTATTTGCCCAAATGTAACGGGATTTTAAGTCCACACTGATGCGTAGCCATGCCAACATACTGGTTTAGCTTGAGTTTTTAAGGTCCAGTGTGTAGGATTTAATGGCATCTCGCTTTGTGGATGCAGAATTGAAACTTCTTCAATTTGCCAAGCTTGTAGGAGAGCAACGCTTGCTAATGCAAAAATGTCTGGAGTCTATGTTTGATTTGTCTTACTGGGCTACTGTAGAACAAGTTGGTAGACTCCATTGAAGAGGACCCACTCCATATGTAGATACAAATGGCTCATTCAAAGGTTACACAAACACAACAATTCTTATTTTCAGGTGATTATTCATAAATTAAAACATAGTTATGAATATTGTATTCCATTTCTGCCAATAGATGACCCTAAATCTTACACAGGGGACCTTTCGGGCGACATTCAGAGACGTGTCAATTTAGAACAGCCTCGACAGCAGAGTCTATATTGTCTGTAGCCACTGTCATTGCTGTTATAACTCCTTAGTGGTGCCAGCACAATGCTTGACATAGTATGACAATGTCATTTGTCTTGCTCATTGCACGGTTTGACTTATTGTTTGCCCCCCCCCCCATTAGATCGATGGATTGTCAACTGAGAAACTCCTGGTTCATGTCAAGGTTTCAGGCGAATCATTTCAGTTGAGTGGGCAGATTCAAAGGTCTGGGCCCAGAAATAGTCTAATCTGTTTTTTTTTGTACACCTGCAGAACTCTAAGGTGCACATTCTAGACACGGAGGGTTTTGAGACCACATTTGGGCCCAAGGCTCAGAGGAAGAGGCCCAGTCTCGTGGTGGGGGATATGAAGGACCTCATCGAACAGGCAGAGGCCTCGGCCCTGACCTATGATGCAAACAAGGACAAAGACCTGGTGACTGAGGACACAGGGGTCAGGTAAGACCCTCAGAAGAATTTATAATCAGTCCACTCTACTGGATACTTTACCTGAATAGCAGCATAGTTACTGAATTTTAATATTTAAAAAGACAGACATACTCATTTTTTATCCTCATTTTTGCAACAGGGAGGAAGTGCGTGAGGAAATTTTCAAAAAGGGTCAGTCCAAGAGGATCTGGGGAGAACTGTACAAGGTATCGTTTCCATACTCCTCTCAGCACTATGTATTGTGTTAATGTAGAGTTGGGACACTGAAGTGTTGGCGGGTTATTCCACACTCCTGACGGTTTTATTGTAACAGGTGATCGACTCATCTGATGTCATCATCCAAGTGCTGGATGCCCGTGACCCCAATGGAACGCGCTCCAAGAGCATAGAGGCGTATTTGAAGAAGGAGAAATCCTGGAAACATCTCATCTTTGTTCTAAACAAGTGTGACCTCATCCCCACCTGGGTCACGGTAAGAAAATCTACAGCATTGTCATGTCTGGTTACCCATTAGATTGGGAGTGATTGTGTCTGTCTTTTTATAATATTCATTTGTGTGTGTCTCTTTGTCTCGACTTATTCCTGAACCAGAAACGGTGGGTAGCAGTTTTGTCCCAAGAGTACCCCACTCTGGCTTTCCATGCCAGCCTCACCAACTCATTTGGAAAAGGCTCTCTCATCCAGCTGCTCAGGCAGTTTGGCAAGGTAAGCACATGCCTAAAATTCAAAATATCTGGTGCTGTAAAACAATGTTTCAGTGCAGGTAAAAACAATTTGGTGAGTGGAATTTTAAAAGTTTCATGCACCAGTGCACGTACCCTGTAGCCCTGATTTAATGTGCAAAAGAACTATTGCTTTGCTGCTTGATTCAAGGCTTCGGTTTTTGAAATTGTGCCCTCTTTTGATTTACGAGTGTACAATTGTTATTTATAGATCTCATTATGAAAACAAAAATACTTATTATATTGTCGGAGTGCTCAGGGTCCAATTGTCTGTTTCTCATTATTTTGCCCATCGCAAAAGCAAGTCGTATACTGTATGGATGGAAATGGTTTACACAGTGTATTAAATAAAATAACACTTCATTAATACCACACTTGGGAAATTCACACGATACAGCAGTTCAAGAGTCAAAAGCAGAAAACAATTCAAAAAAAGTCATTTGAGTATGAGTACAAGAAAAGGATAAAATATTACCAAATACAAATGAGATAAAATATAAAAATAAAATGAGATAAAAACTGTACAGACACCATATACAACATTGATTCATGAAGGAGTATTCATTGTTTTGATTTTACTGTCATCCCGATCCATTCAATCTTAGATGCTGTGTAAATGAAAGAAGAGATCACAGCTCCTAAGTAAAAGCCATGTTTATATCAAAGCTTTTGTACTTTTTATCCTTACACGCATAAACATGAACAGTATTTTTTTAGTAACATTATAATATGTTCGTGACAAAAGCACATACAGCCAGCAGCAGTAGCGACCCACCATCTGACACTGACACACTGTGAGGAGGGAGGACGGAGACCGACACACGTGTTGGCAGCCGTGGGAATGTAAATGAGCTGGGCTCATGGACAGAGGGCTGTTGTTAATGAATGCCGTATTAAGCGAACTGCCGACAGCTTTTAACTGACTTGACCAGCAGACTTCGAGACAGGCTGATGTAACGGGTGACGTGTCTTATATTTTAAAACCAGCCACTGGCGGCTTGACAAGTTGAGCTGCAGTTGACACCATCAGACGGTTTGAGTCAGGATGAGATGGGCCAGTTCACACTGCTGCAACTTTTATCCACAACTTTCTAAAATGGTGTCGTCTCGCCGCATAACTGTGGTCTGAACTTGGCTTAAGAGATCTGAAAAGTCAAGAAATCAAAAGGGTTTAATATTTTATCTGGAATGTTCTTGTCTGATTTAATATTGTGATTTGAAGAGGTTTTATGCAAAAGATTAAAATAAACTTCTATGTTTGTTTTTTTTTTTTTTATCCCTGTAAAAAGTTTTTGTCTGTTGGATGATGTTCACCAAAAATTCAGGAGATAAGGTGAAAAACCTGTTCCAAAACAGCCTTCAGAGTTTACCTCCTGAGACAAAAATGAAGGATGGTTATATTCTCTTGTTTTAAAAGGATTTGTGATTATCTTGTTTACATAAAAAAAATCCTTTTAAAGATATCCTTTGGTATGTGTTTTGAACAAACTACATTGTAGTTCTGGAGTGATGACAAGTTCACTTGGTTTATTGCTAAAGGCAGTAGAGCCCCATCTAAAATTACCGCCGTGAACTGGAACAGACTGAGGTTGTTGTTTAGGAAATGCAGCATTCTGACTTTATTTTTTGGCCTCCCACAGCTCCACACAGACAAGAAACAGATAAGTGTGGGTTTCATTGGCTACCCTAACGTGGGAAAGAGCTCTGTCATCAATACACTGCGGTCTAAGAAGGTCTGCAACGTGGCACCGCTTGCTGGAGAAACAAAGGTGAGGTTCATGGGTCGTCTCGACTATGCAAATCAAATTTAGACCTGTGACAATCAACGTGCAGCGGAGGAAGTATTCAGGTCCTTTATTTAAGTAAAAGTATCAATACCATACTTTAAAAAAATACTCTGTTACTTGTGAACGTCCTGCATTGAAAAAAACAACAATTTAACAAATCATCAAAAGGAAAAGCAACAGGTCTGCATATTTGAGAAGGTGAAATCATGAAATGTTTTTCCATGAAAAATTGTTTTAATATTATCAAAATAGTTGCTAATTTATTTTCTAATCAACTGACTATTTCAGCTGCACTTGGAGATCTTACGGTTTGTGTGCAAACGTCTTTCTTTGTAAAGTCACTAGTAACTAAAGTTGATGTAGTATTTATTTATGTTTTAAGTATAGTGGAGTAGAAGTAGAAAGTGGCATTAGATTAAAATATTCAAGTACAATGAAATATCTTAAATTAGTACTTAAGCACAGTACTTGTACCTACAAATTAAACCACTGGCAATGTGACAATGGAAAGTCCATCTAGTCATTATTACAAGGGACGGTCCTGTAAAAAGAAATTCTTTTAAAAGAAAGTTTTAAAATGTGAATTTCAGAAGTTGCGGATTTACACAGAAGACAGTATAAAGACCTACAATATAGAATATTAAAAGAAAAGATCTGAGTAGTACATAAGCACTGCTAATAAAGTGAGAATGGGAGCAGAGAGGGGAATGGTGCTTTTGTGTGTAGTGTGAAAAGGAGCTTTGATTTAGTGGTAAGGTAATGTGAGGTGAAATGATGCATGTTCCTCTTCTTAACTTGTAATTGTGAATAGCTGCAACAACAGAAGTCGCTGCACTCCGAGTTCTTAACTATATAACTAAAAATCTAAGTGAAGTTTGGGCCAAGAGAAAGAACAACCATTTTTATCCTTAATTTCCTCTCTCTGGAGCTGCTTATCCAGTTTGGACACAAACAAGGGTCTGAAAACCCCAATGTCCACAGCAGGGTCAAGGGGAAAGATCTTATCTTTACTTTTCCGTGCTTGGCAAAGCTGTGAACTTGGACCACAAGAGAGGGGAGATTTTTTTTTTTTTTTTTTTTTGCACACCGAGCCAATGAATCTGATGGGTCTGTAGCCAGCACACCTTTATTACTCACCTCGCTCTTTGATTCTCACCACATAACCATAATCAGCCAAACAAGCTCATGATCCACAGAAATGCAGAGACCCTCATTCCTCCTTTTGTTAGAATAGGTGTGTGTTTTTGTTTACACAGAAAGTTACATTACAATCCCTCAGATGAAATCATGAACTGGAGAAATTGTAGCATGTGGAGAAACGAAAGGGAGCCGTTCTCACAGTTCTTCGTCAGATTTAAAACAGTCTTTGCTTTTCCAAAAGATTTTTTAAATATTTTGCTTCCCCACTCATCATAGTTGACTTGACCATATAAACAGCATTAATCTCATTCATTCTTTAGGTGTGGCAGTATATCACTTTGATGAGGCGCATCTTCCTCATTGACTGTCCTGGTGTTGTCTACCCTTCAGAAGACAGTGAAACTGATATTGTCTTGAAAGGAGTGGTAAGCATTGCTCTCATTTTTTTCTTTTATGTTCCAAGATTTTGTAATATCATCCTTGCATGCTTCAGCTACCACCCCAATAGTCTGCTTGCCATATTATTGTCTTATTATCACTTTGTGTCTGTAGGTCTTTTTATTGCTATGTCTAAATGTGCTGCTTAGTATACATTTATATATTTCTTACTATGTTTCTTTTCATTTAGTTATTATTCTAGAATTCAGATTATTTTATATCTTAAGTTGCTCGTACTTTGATTTTATGCTTGTACTATATTTCAATGTGCAGGACTTTAGGAACACTATCAGTAGCATCTGAAAAACGGCAATATCACATTTTAGACATAATGTTCCAGCGAATGTTAATGTGGATTTCTTAGCAGCTCGAGCACCTGGTGTGCCATGAACAAAGAAATGCAAGTAAAATCCTGCTGCTAATACCCAGCTGTTCAAAAAAAATGCCATAATCAACTCTGATTCTGATCCCCTAAAGTCTTATCCATGATCGTAGGTTTAATACATGGGACACACAGGCCCCCTAACTGAATGATTGCAGGTTCACATCTTCTATTGCATGCCTTTTTTTCCCCCCTTCCTCATAAAGGTTCAAGTGGAGAAGATCAGGAACCCAGAGGAGCACATTGGGGCCGTACTGGAGCGGGCCAAGCCAGAATACATTCAGAAGACCTACCGCGTCCCCACGTGGAACTCTGCTGAAGACTTCCTTGAGAAGCTTGCATTTCGCACTGGGAAACTTCTGAAGGTCTGATTGTTCTTCTCTCTGTTCTTCTTCTCGCTTTCAGGACATTACAGGCCATTTCTAAAACTGTGTTTTACTTACTTTTTTTACGTACTCCCCCCCCCCCCCGTTTAGTTTTGTTTTTGCATTTGCCACTATTGTTCATGTTTGGCACATGAAAGAAGTTTCAGTTTATTGCAAGCTGGAACCTCATTACAATGTGTCAATAAAAATCCTACACACTACACCTTTTAGGTAATCCATCAGGGCCTGTATAGACAAACACTCAGAGAGCCCCTTAATTAGCCTTAAACATTTCTAGCGAGGAGTCATAGCTTAGGTGTGATTTAGGAAAATTATGAGCAAGGAAGTGACAGAAACTTCGACCTCACTAAGGAGATGTGGTTGATGTCATTGCTAGGTGTGATGCATTCTTTTAATATAATGAATGGTTGTGATTGAATGATTGGTTGTCCTTTTGTCCACCTGCACAGTGTGGACATCCAGTGAAAATGAAATGAATTGCATCACATTATGAGACTGTGAAAGTGTTGTCACTGTTTTGTGATCACTGCTGATGGCAGGCTGAGACAGACCCAGGTCTGCTGCATTTCTCCAGTTGCCAAATATCTTAGTGTTGTGATTACTTTCATTTCTGGCATTACTGCGATGGGTGGAAGATGTGAATATATCTCTAATGGGATTGACCACAAACATTACCTCTGCATCATCTAATCGGTAGAGTTTCCATAACTCACTGTTAGTTAGTGTTATAGCTCCTATCCCTTTGTCTTTCCACCATTTTCTCTACTTTTGAAACTCTTAAGCCTCATAAAAATCCTTCTCCATACTAACTTTTTTTTAGGTTAATATGCAAAGTGTATGTCAAAAGTTTAAAATCCTAACCTTGTATTCTTTAAATTGTGCAGGGTGGTGAGCCAGATCTCTCCACAGTCTCCAAAATGGTGTTGAATGATTGGCAGAGAGGACGTATCCCCTTTTTTGTAAAACCACCTGGACCTGAGGGGGATCAGGAGGTAAGACTTAACTGAATTTTTTGAGTTAAGGACTTTTTTAATATACTACCCTGTGCACTTTTTGTCAACCTGTGTTTTGTCCCTGTAATTTTTCTAGGACAAGGAGCTTTTGCCAGTTGAAGGACCCTTAGTTGAGAATGTGCAGGAGGAGCAGCCAGACAATCCAGATGCTGTCTCGGAGGAGCATGAGGAGCATCAGCAGAGGCAGCAGAGACAGAAGGAGCAGGTCCAGAAGATTCTGGCTAATGTTCGACAGAACTTTGGCAAGATCAACGTGGCACCCGAATTCAGTGAAGAAGACTTGGTTCCTGTGGAGATGCCTGACCTGGGACTGTCTGACATGTCTGGCTCCGATGGCGAGGAAGAGTGCGAAGAAGAGGAGGGAGGAGAGGAAGACAGGGCCGATGCTGAACCAGCCGATGGAGAGACAGAGGACTCTGAGTCCACAACCGCTCAGACTGGCAAAGCAAACAGCAACAAGAGTTCACACGAGGTGATTCGTGCGCTGGATGAGAAGATCTCTAAGTACAAGCAGTTCCTGGACCGGGCCAAATCCAAACGCTTCTCTGCAATCCGGTCCGTGTGCTCTCACCCAAACCTCACTTACATATTTCCTTTGTTATGTGTATTGCCGTTATTACATTATTCAGTAAAGTAACATTAAGTTGTCAGGCAGAGAGATGCCATGCATTTTAGGTGGTCCGTGCTGACCAGCCTTTAATCCCCTGAGGACAGCAGTCATCGGTTTGACGCTCTGATCAGTGGCTTATTTCCATAACTTTTGCATGTCATTGTGTTTTTTAAACTTTTGTTGAATTTCAGCCCACAAACTGCAGGACAAAGTCAAATAACAGTTGTATGAGCCTAAATGAATTACTGTTCATTTCAACAGATCCCAACAGGAGTAAACCGTTCTTTTTTGTCTTCTTTGGACAGGATACCTAAGGCACTCTCTGACAAAGCGTTCACAGACATCAAGACTAAACAAGCGGCAGCAGCGAAGCAAGCACAGAGGAAAGGTAGTCAATCTACATGTTTGTCATGACTTTGTATGGTGCTGAATGTAGATTCTTTTTGGAAGAGATATCAGAATTGGTGAGGCTCCAGAAAACACTTTCACCATTCCTCAGAGCAAATAAAAAATGCAAACAAGCATGCCATCTTACTGTTATGTCTTTTAAGTTTGACACAAATACCTAAAGACTGATTTTTGCCCGTAGCTATACAAATTAAGTAGGTCAAGTTGATGTTGAAAGCCCATCAGGTGCTAACATCAGATTTGTTCATCTTTGCTTGAATTCAGATGCAAACCAGAGGAGTAAGAAGAGGAAAGCTGCGGATGACGAGGAGTCTACTCAATCCCACAGACTGACGTCTAAACAGGTATGCAGTGTTTGTTCTCTCTGACGTCAAACAGATCCGTCTGCGGAGACAAGTTAGGTGAATGTTGCTTTTACTGATGTAACAGGAATGGAGATCAAAAGCTCATTTTTCTCCTCTGTTCTCTTTATCCATCCCTACAGAGAAGAGCGATGGAGCGTTCTAAGAAGGCGAAGAAAGTTGGTGTACGCTATTACGAAACACACAATGTAAAAAACAAGAACAAGAACAAAAAAGCCCCGGCACAAGCCCCAGAACGGCAAAAGGCCAAAAGATCCAAGCACTAGACTGGAGGCATAATAAAGTCTGGAATAAATCTTTATTTAAACTAGCTAAAAAGCCACTGTTTTATTGAAAATGTAGAGTTGACAGAAGGTGGCATTCTAAGTGTTAAATGACCTTTATCATGTGGCTACTTGATGCCTTATCTTGACTTTAAAGTCCTTTTGGAAAAATGACTGTCTTGGGTTTTCAGTTTTGTTTCCCCTTCAGCCCCAATCCGTTTTTGAATGACATTTCATTCATCATTTACAGGTGTAATGCTCTCTTGATGTTCAAGAGAAATGTACAGTTATTGTTTGAACTGTACTTGTCATGCAATGCTGTAATAAAATATTTGCTAATTCAACTGGGTTACATTTACATTCATTGATATCATTTAGAAATAAGACAAAAGGAAGACTGAATAACTTTCTGTAGTGGGAAATGGCTGCTGGGTTCTTGTTTGGCGAAGTTACTTCTTTGGTGCAATGATCCCTTCCAGTTGGGTCTGAATAGGAAGACAAATATGAAGATATTAAGGCAGGCAACATTGCTACTGCTGGTGCTCAATCTAACAGAAGTCGTTGTCTTTGTTACGTAATTTCGAAACATCACCTTTAGCTGCTGGTTGGATCTCTTCAGGAACTGAACCTCTTCAGCGTGCTTCTTCTCCTCCACCTGTCGCCTCTCATTTTCTCTCTTTTCAATTGCATCACTTTTAGCTTTCTGTTCGTTCAGCTGCTTCTTCAGCTCTTGTCTCTCCTCTTCCAGATCAGAGATCTAGGTTAGAAGGCACTCTTTGTTTTGTACCAGATAATGCAGGCTCAAAAAAGCCACCATCCTTATTTTGCTGTAACTGCTAAAGAGAAATGGCGCCCTCTGCTGGACATAGAGCTGAAAAACAGTTAATAAATCTATTCCTGTGGCTTTATTGAAACATTCAAAATATACAATATCTATTATCTATCAGGTGTAATAAAAAAAATCTGACTTTTGTTTCCTTTTGCTATTACTCGTAAGTCATAACAAAAGAACTGCATGCTCTTACTTTCTTCTCCATGTCAGCCTTGCCCTGCTCAGCCTGCAGCGCTTTCCTCATTCCAAAAGCCACACTGCTTTCGTACAGAGTCTGGTAGGCAGCGATAGTCATTTGTATTTCATCTCTAACCCGCAACAGCAGCAGACCCCTCTCTGCACAGTTGATGGTCACCTGTCTGATCAGCTCATCTTTAAGAAATAGAAATTCAGGAGAGTCAGAAAGTTGAGTTAATGTCAGTGTAAATGTGAAAAGTACCTTCGTTTGGGTGTAGGAACATTGTTATGTCACAATAAAGCCTAACAAGGTAAAAAATAAATCCAGCTAAATGGATCACAAAAATAATATGTGTCCTTTAGCTCTGTTTGTATCGTGTGTACAAGGCAGTATGTTTACCACAATGACCTCAGTTATCACCGGCACTTGCGCCTCCTCCTTACCAAAGCACTGGGAGTAGAGCTCCCTGCGGATAGGACAGATTCCTGTTTCTCTGGCCTGTCTTTGCTGCAGCTTTTCATCCAGCAGTTCTTCTAGGTTGATAACATCTGTTCTTGTACAAGGTGCACTAGACACTTGCTGCACCCACAGCTGGTTGTCCTCTATCCATTCCCTGGAAAAACCGAAGTTGAATTAATTAGAGAATGGTTTCAACATGCTGAGCAAGACATCGTCGATGGGAAGAGCTATACCTTGGTGGAAGGATTGCGTTCAGGATCTCCTCATTTTCCTGCTTGGTGCACTCAGCAGTGGCTGATTTTGGTTTTGGGGGTGGTGGGACAGGGAGAGAGTTAGCAGGTTGCTCATGGCTCACTCTCAAAAGGCGTCCCTGGAAGGGAAGAGATTTTATTTTGCATATGCACTGCAATGTTTCTACAACATTTATTGTCCTTATTATATATTTTCTAAAATTGCCTTTTAATATTCTACTTTGGAATTCACTCATTACCTGTTCCAAACCCAAACTGTGCATTGCTAAAAAAAAAAATAAACAAGAAAAAAAAGGACAGTAGTAACTGCAGTAGTCAAGTACTGCAGATGTTGTCATGCTGATGTTGCCACACAGGTAACAGAAGTAGCTGCTGCAATTTTAATACTTGCACCATCTGCATGAAGAGAGTGCTACAGCTTTTTTTTTTTTGGCTCTTTTTTCACAGTTTACAGACTTGAATCACCTTTTAGATAAAATAAAATAAATACAAATACTATGGAGTTTGTTGCAGTAAAACACAGTTTGAAGGTTATGTAAATTAGTATATTTCATTGAACATCAATGACTCAGGTCACATTATACTTTTTCAGGCACTTTTTCCAGTGGTGGACAAAGTATTCAGATCCTTTACTTGGTTAAATATAATACTACAGTAACCAGTAAAAGTCCTGCATTCAAAATCTTAAGTCCAAAAGTATTAGCGTCAACATATACTTAAAGTACAAAAAGTAAAGGTACTAATTATGTACAATGGCCCATTTCAGAATCATACATATGATTTAATTACAAATACTGATACATTAATGTGTTCATCACTTGAATGTTGTAGTTGGTAAAGGTGGAGCTAATTTAAATTGCTTTATTACTCTGCTTTTGTTGGCTGAACATATAAGAACATATGATAACCTATTTTGATACAAAATAAATAATCTAAGTAACTTGTTACTTAAGCTTTAAAATAAATGCAGTAGTTTAAAAGGGCAACATTTTCCTCAGAAATGTAGTTTAGTAGAATAACAAATTAGCACAAAATAGAAATACTAAAGTAAAGTACAAGTAGGCCTGCCTCAAAGTTGTACCCAAGTACAGAACTTGAGTAAATGTACTTAGTTACATTCCACCTCTGCAGGATAAAGGATAGATGGATAAATGTGATTTATCTCCCTTCTACCCTCTCTGTCTTACAGACAAGTGTGACTTGTTTGGGGGTGAAGGCACCTGTCCAGATGATGCCTTATGTGTCCATAGTTACAGCACCACAGGTTTAGGATGACTTAATGTCACTGAGTAGTGTGAATTCAAACAAAGAAAACAGGGTCCAGAAAACCCTCTTAAAATTCACGGTAGACTAGATATCGTATTTGAAACCTGAATTCACATCATTTTTTGTGCTGCATTCAGACGCCTATTGCAAGCTATTTAATGCTTCTGAACCTGAGCAAATTGGTTTGATTTCTTAAAGAAAAAAAAAAAACATTTGGGGGAAAAATGCTTTTGCCAACTTAGCAG